>NC_056731.1:1241136770-1241161770 GCF_019279795.1 Protopterus annectens | reverse complement strand
AAAATGCTTACCTTACAACAGCTTCTACCAATGCTGGCAAATAAAGCTTGGATGGTCACCTTAGACCTAAAGGATGCTTAACCTGCACATCCCAATAAGGGAATCATGCAGAAAATTTCTGCGCTTCAGAGCAAGATCACTACACTTTCAATTGTCTCCTTTGCCCTTTGGCTTATCTACTGCTCCCAGGGTATTCACCAAATGCCTAGCTACTGCCTGCCTTTTGCAGGCAAAACAATGTACAGATTTACCCTTACCTGGACAACTGTTTCATCCAGGCAGACTGCAAGGAACTGCTCCTGCAGCACCTCTCATTTGAAAACACCCTACTCACCTCTCTGGAGTTCACTATCAACGAAAGGAAATCAAAAGATACCCACCAGGAAAATCATATTTTCTGGGAACCTTACTGGACACAGAACAGCAAATGGCCTGTCCCCAGAAAAACAAAGTTTCCTACCAAAATACTTCACTACTCTGGCCTCCCAAACCCAGTTTTCTGCCAGGAAGTTCCTACAAGCTCTAGGGTACATGACCTTATGCATCCTCCTGGTACCTCTGCCCACACTACATGAGGAAAATTCAGTGGTACCTAAAGAACCTACGGTGTCAACACACACAACCTCTGGACACCTCCCTGCCTCTGATCCCTTGCATAAGACCAGAGTTCCTCTGGTGGGCCCAGGCCTGTGCTCTCAACAAGGGACTTCCATTCACCCTCTGTTCATCAGACCAGAACATAACTACGGATGCTTCGGACATTCCCTGGGGCGCCCACCTAGAAGGCAGATGCACCCAAGGTCTCTGGCATACACAGATACTACCCTTGCACATCGACCAAAAGGAAATGATAGCAGTACAAAATGCTCTGGCATCCTTCAAACCTTACCTCAAACTGGGGATTCTTCTCATAAAAACAGAACACCACAGTCATGTGGTACATCAACAAACAGGAAGGGACTCAATCTTACCCCTGTGCAGACTAGTCATGAACCTGTGGCTAGCAGCCTCATCCATGGGACTACATCTTGTAGCCCAATACCTACCAGCTATCAACAACCACCCTGGCAGACCACCTAAGCAGAAACCTGCTGGAACCACACGAATGGCAAATCCAGAGATGTTTTTCTGCAAATTACCCACACATGGGGGACCCATCCCCAGGTGGACCTCCTTTGCCCCCCATTTAAATCACCAAGTACAGAAATTCTGCGCCAGGGAGTACCATCACCTGGCCTGGAAGGTCGATGCCCTGACCCTCCCTTGGAAAACCCTCTTTGCGTATGCATTCCCTCCGCTACCTCTCATCCCAAAAGTACTAATAAAGATAAGGGAGGAAAAACGAAGAGCAATACTCGTTGCCCCAGACAGCATTGGCACCCACTGCTGCGCAGTCAATCTCACCAGCCCCCCTGGTAGCTACCTCTGATACATCACTACTATCTTGGGGGGGGGGTGGACAATGCTGCACCCAGACCTTCAGACACTCAAAGCTCTCAGCATGGCTTATTCTACCAAAACCAACAATGAATCTATGCTAAGCAAGCGAGTCCTTGACATCATCACAGAAGCCAGAAGGCCCAGCACCATAAAATCTGATGGAAAATGGAAAAGATTCTGCTCCTGGAGCCAGTCCAAGGGGGCAGACATACATATGCCCTCCATTCCTCTTACTCTAGATTATCTTGCTGAGCTTCTTAATAAGGGTCTCTCCTTCTCCTCCATAAAGATCCATGCCCCTGCCATCTCGGCACACTTTGATACAGAACAGCCATTGCTCTCCCACCCTCTTATCAATCAATTCCTTACAGGAGCCTCTAATATCAGGCCTCCCAGAAGACGGCCCACCCCAGCCTGGGACCCGAACTTTGTTTCAGAAAAACTTACTCTTCCTCCCTTCGAGCCTGCAGCATCCTCAGAACTAAAGTACCTCTCTTGGAAGACTGCCTTTCTCAAGGCTATTTCTTCAGCCAGGAGTGTGTCCGCTTCAAGCCTTAATGGCCATTGAGCCATTTATCATTTTCCATGCAGACAGGGTCTCCCCGAGAACCAATCCCTCCTTCATGCCAAAGGTGGTTTCAGATATTACCCTCAACCAGGCCATCCACCTGCCCACCTTCTTCCCTAACTCTCAGAACAAGGAGGAAAGGATACTGCATTCTTTGGATGTGCACAGGCAACTCAGATTTTATCTGGATCATACTAAGACATTTAGGAAAACTGACCAGCTCTTGGTCAGCTTTAAAAAGTACAGTTGTGTACACTTACCATAAATGTAGATGTTCGAGTGTATTCAATGTTGCAGTCATCACACTTGGGTTATCTGCCTGCAGGTAGCCCTCAGTCGGCCCAAATACCAGAGACGTAATATTTCTGCATCAGTTGCTGTCGCTCCGGGACTGACGTCAGGTCATCAGGGGTATAAAAACAGGCAGCCAACGCCATTACACCAGTTTTTCTTGCCCAAATGTCAGGAGCCCCCCAAATAGGGAGCTAAGTTATGGTGGGGGAAAAAAACACCAGTAAAAAGTAAATACCAATACCAAAGACCCAAAAAGGGGTGAGTAGAAGTCATAGAGAGAGACAAGGGGGCTGGAGGGAGGGAAACCAGGACTACAACAGTGAATACTCTCGAACATCTATATTTATGGTAAGTGTACACAACTGTACTATGTTCTTCCTGTTTCACAGTTGAAGTCACCACACTTGGGTTAATTCCCAAAGCTGAAGAAGGGTGGACGCAGTCAAGAAGAATCGGGGCTGGCTAATATGCCCTGCAGGACTGCAGTTGCAAAACCCACCCTGGATTTGGAAAAGATAGGCAGGTGGTAATGTTTGGTGAAGGTGTGTACAGAACTCCAGGTAGCAGCTTCCAGGATGTCCCTGGTAGGGACTCCCCTGAGGAATGTTGTAGAGATAGAAGTTGCCCTAGTGGAATGTGTTCCGAACCCCTGAGGGGTTGGTTTCCCATGGTGCTTGTAGCAGAAATGGATGCAGTGTACTATCCATTTGGACATTGTTTGCTTTGAAATGGCCTTGGCCTCTGACCCTGGTGCAAAGCTGACTAGTAACTGGTCAGATCTCCTGAAGGGCTTAGTCTTATTCAAGGAAGAATCTGAGCTGTCTGTGCATGTCCAGGGAGTGCAGGACCCTTTCCCCTTTATTTTGAGGATTAGGGAAGAAAGATGGCAAATGGATAGATTGGTTTAGAGCCACAATGGACACCAATTTAGGCATAAAAGAAGGGTTAGTCCGGGGGAAACGCCGTCAGCATGGAAAATGAAGGGTTCCACAGCCATACGTGCTTGTAGCTCAGACACTCTTCTAGCTGAAGTGATGACCAGAAACAAGGCTGTTTTCCAAGAGAGGAATTTTAACTTTGCTGATGCTGCAGGCTCAAAAGGAGGTAGCGTGAGCTTTTCCAGTACAAAGTTAAGGTCCCAAGCAGGGGTGGGTGCTCTCCTTGGCAGCCTTAGGTTGTTAGCCCCTCTCAGGAATTATTTGATATTATACAATTCCTCCCCTAAAACGTGCACGCTGATTGGCCAGCCCAACCAGCGTGCCCGTTGTAAATCCCTCAATATACTAACGGAAAAAGGTCCGTCGCCGGACTTTTCCGTTAGTATAAAACACTGTCTCGCTATGTTAAAAGAGTTTAACATAGCGACACAGGTTTAAAAAAAAGCAACGGAGATCTCCGTTGCTTTTTTTAACGCTGTCTCGCTATGTTAAACTCCTTGCGATCTCCGTTGCTTTTTTTTTTAAAGCTGTCTCGCTATATTAAATGGGTTTAACATAGCGAGACAGCTTTAAAATAAGCAACGGAGATATCCGTTGCTTATTTTAAAGGTGTCTCGCGATGTTAAACCCATTTAACATAGCGAAACAGTGCTTTTGCCCACAGCTCTGATGTACTGCGAGGCATGCAGTACATCAGAACCGCCGCAGAATACCAGACAGCTGCGGAAGGGCAGTAAAGAGGCATTATACAATGCCATTATTTAAGAAAAGTAATTATTTCTTTTCTTAAATAATGTCATTATATAATAACAATAACCTGGGTGTGGGTAATGCTGGATTTACCCACGGTTGGCTTTTGGTCCTCGGGCTTGCCTCGGGGACCAAACCACGCCAACAGTGGGTAAATCCAGCATTACTCACACCCAGGCGTGGGTTATTGCTATAATAGGGTGAGAGAAAAGAGGTGGCTCAGTGATGTAATAAGCCAAAATGGCAGAAGCATGGATCTTAATGGAGGAGAAGGATAGGCCTCTGTGTAGTAGATCTGCTAAGTAATCCAGGATCAGAGGCAGGGATGGCAGAGTTGTGTCCTCCCCTTTGGAATGAACCCAGGAGCAGTACCTTTTCCACTTATCAGCATAGGATTTCCTTATACTGGGTCTTCTGGTTTCAGGGATGATGTCCAGCATCTGCTTGCTTAGGCTTGTTACTACGCAAGAATTCAAGGAATAAGCCAGGCTGCAAGATTTGGGGGTTGTAGTTGCGGATGCAAGATTTGTCCCCCCTGCTGAGAGAGCAGGGTTGGGTTCTGGTGTAGGTGCCAGGGTGGCACCGGTGACAGGCTGCACAGGAGTGGGTACAAGTGCTGGCGTGACCAGTCCAGGGCAATCAGAATTGTCCTCGGTCTGTTCTGTCTTACCTTGAAGAATACTCTTGAGAGGAGGGGCAGAGAGGGAAAGGCATAGATTGAGAGATTTACCCACTGGAAGGATAGGGCATCCACTTTCCAGGCCCTGCTGTGAGGTGTCCTGGTGCAGAATTTCCTGAGCTGGTGATTGCAGGGGGAGGCAAAGAGATCCACCTCTGGGGTTCCCCATTTCTGAATGAGGAACTTGAAGATGCTGGGCTCTAATTGCTACTCATGTGGGTCTAGGAGATTTCTGCTCAAGTTGTCTGCCAGTGAGTTTTGTTTGCCTGGCAGGAATTGAGCTTGCAGATGGACCTACATGTCCAAGGCAGGTGTTCCACAAGGCCATGGCTAGCCTGCAGAGTGGGTAAGAATGGGTTCCCCACTGCTTGTTGATGTACTACATAACTGTGGAGTTGTCTGTTTTTATTAGCAGGTGTCCTGGAGAGAGTAGGGATCGGAAAGCTGTTAGAGCGTGCTGCACCACTAGCATCTCTTTTTGGTTGATGTGCAGATGAATTTGACTTGGGCTCCAGTGGCCCTGAATGCACTTGCTGTCTATGTGTGCCTCCCAGACATAGTCTGATGCGTATGTGGTCAGGGTCTGGGTGGTGTGGGGTTGAGTAAAGGGCAGTCCCCTGTTGTGGTTGCATGCATCTGCCCACCAAAGAAACTCTGTCCTTAGACACAGTATGATAGGAATGACTGTTTCCAGGTCCTGAGAATGTTGGCACCAAAGAGTTTCTAAGTACCATAGAAGTTTCCTCATATGCAGTCTTGCATATGGAATTAGCAGTATACATGAGGCCATGAACCCTAGAATCTGCAGAAATTTTCTTGCAGATAGCTGGGCTCTTGTGGCCATTTGTTTGAAGTAGTCTGTCAGATAAACTTGATGCTCATCGTGTTACACTGCTGTAGTCATTACATTTGGGTTATCCTGCCGTCAGGCGGTCCCGCAGTCGACCAGAGCTCCAAATTCTTGGTCCGGCGTCGGTTGCTGTCGCTTCTTCCCTGACGTCAGTGCGCCAGGGGTATACAAGATGCATCAGATGCCATTTTCTTCAGTCTTTCTTGACGCGCGGTGCCCAAAGCAGAAGCAGTTCGCAAGTGCCGGTCGGTCGACTCCTGAGATTTTCAAAATCGAATTTCAGATCCGAAGTCTTCAATAAAGCTAAGTACCCCGTTGGGGAAACTTTTTACTTGCCTCAGACCGATGTCAGAAAAAGTTAATAATTGCATTTCTTGTGGGAAGCAAATACTTCATAAGAACTTCCACTCTTACTGTATTCCATGCCTAGGCCCTGATCACGACGTCACTAGTCGGTTTTGTGCTAGATTTAACAAACGCACTATAAAAAGACGTTTTGACTTTGCTTTGCACTACTTTGGCCGAAGGTTCAATTATACTATGCCGTCGGATCAACCGACCGCAATTCCGAAAAAATGCAAAGACAAGGATAAAGACATGCATCTGAGGTCCAAAACCGATGACAAAACCTCTTCTAGGCCAGTCGCCGGTTCACTGGTTCTCAGTGAGGCGCTTTCACAGCCCCTGACATGCGCTACCCTCAGAGCCACAGGCCGCCTCCGACTCCCACATGGAGACAACTAGGCCTCTGGAAACTCAAAGTATTGGGCCTATGGAAACTAATCCCTCAGATGGGTCCGGAGCCGCTGAGCAGACATCGGCTTCTGAGGGCGTTTTCAGACCTTCACAACTTACCATTAAAGTAACAGCCAAGACAAAAGTACCATTAAAGACAAAGAAGCAAGTACAGCATTCTCCTGGACAGTCCTCCATGCCTAAGAAACAGATGCTTAAAATGGCCGAAGACCTCATTACTCTAATCAGGGGTTCCCATCCCCCTCCTGAGAAAAGGCCTAGGCAGGATACAGACTATGATTCCTTTGATCAGGTTTCTATTTCCTCTGATTCCTCTTCAGACCAGGGATACACTCTCTACCCCCCTATGAGGACTCTGATGCTGAAGAATCTATCCCTTCAGCCTCTCCTCCTGAGGATTATTCTTTTGGGGAAACTTTACATACCATGAGGGAGCATTTCCATTGGGAAAGTCAGGATTATTCAGAATCCAAGAAAAGGCTCAGGGATTTCCTTGTATTGCCTCAGCACAGGCCCCTGGCTATTCTGCCTGTGCTAGATATTGTGGATGATGTGTTCTCTGAATCCAGCTTATCTCCTGATTCTTTGCCCCCAGCACCAGCCAAGCCAGGCAGGTATTATAGAGTCCCTGACTCTCACAAGTTTCTTTATAAAAACCCTTCTGCTGATCCAGAAACTATTTCCCAGGGTCCAGGCTTCCATTGCAAAAAATCCAGTACCCTCTGACAGAGATTCCAGAGCTTTGGATAGATGGGGGAAGAAAGTTTACACTTCTGCAACTTTAGCAGTAAGGGCTTTAAACTGCCAGTTTCACATGCTTAAGTACCAACAATATTTAATGGCTCAGTTAAAACAGAAAATGCTTGCAAGCTCAGAAGCTCCTGACTGTAAACAAATGCAGGATTTATTGCATACAGTTGGAACAGGTGGGGAAAAATACTCTGCAATGTGGTTTTGATTCTTTAGAGGCCTCTTGTAGAGCCGCAGTTACAGGTTCTGTGATTCGAAGACATGCTTGGTTAAAAGAACAGAGTTTACCTGATCATGTTAAGGCAAAATTATTGGATGCTCCTTTACAGCATAATACCTTGTTTGGTGTTAAGGCAGAAGAGGTGTTAAAGAAACTGGAGGATAAAGCTAAATCTATGCAAACAGTCAAGGATTTCTTACAGGTACAGCCACCTCGATTTAGCAGAAGTTGGCCAACAAAGAATTGGTCCTTTCCAGTTTCAGAGAGGCAGATACAGACGCCCAAGAGGCAGATCTCAACCCCAAGGCTCTAACAGACGAAAGTGGGGCACCTCAACCCCAAAAGGAGGTGAGGACAAGTCTCAACCTTACAGGAAACAGTCCCAATGACTTCCACCTTCGTACGCCAAGCACTTCCCTTTTGGCAGCCCCCTTAGGGGGAAAACAAGCACTTTTTTTCTCAAAACTGGCAAACAATCACCCAAGACAAATGGGTTCTGAATATTGTGTCTCAAGGTTACAGGTTCCACTTTCATACTTTACCAAGGCTAAAAGGAATGCCAGACCTGCCACAGAATCAATGGGCAGAGGCACAAAAACAAATTTCAGCCCTCATGGACATGAGAGTTATTCAAAAAGTACCACAACAGGAACAAGGACAAGGATTTTACTCAAGACTCTTCCTGGTCCCCAGAAAAGACAAGGCCTGGAGGCCCACACTAAACCTTTCAATTCTAAATACTTACCTGGATATTCCGAAATTCAAAATGTTGACATTACAGCAGCTTCTACCCATGCTGGGCAAGAAGGCTTGGCTTGTTACTCTGGACCTCAAAGAAGCATACCTGCACGTCCCTATCAGACAAAATTGCAGAAGATACCTCAGATTCAAAGCTGGTACAACACACTACTAATTCTCTGCACTGCCATTTGGCTTATCTACTGTGCCCAGGGTCTTTACAAAGTGCCTGGCACCAGTAATTGCATTTTGCAGACAAAAAGGAATTCAAATATATCCATACCTGGATGACTGCCTCATTCAAGCAGAGACAAAGGACATTCTTCTACAGCATCTGGCGTTTGTAAAAAGGTTGCTAATTTCTCTAGGGTACACAGTAAACAAAAAGAAGTCAAAACTAGTGCCCTCACAACAGATTATATTCCTGGGTGCCAGCTTAAATACAACGGTCCAGATGGCTTATCTCACACCAGACAAAAAATTCAATTAACTCAATATTTTCAATTACTGGCAAAAAAGTCCCATCTCCCTGCCAGAAAAATTCTGCAGGCCCTGTGATTCATGGCATCCTGCATACTACTAAATACCATATACCAGACTGACTTAGGGACACAGGTGGACAGTGGTCTCACCTTCGATAACCACATCGCCACAACAGTCAGGAAATCCTTCTATGTGGCACACCTCATCACAAAGGGCTTTTCATCCAGAAAAAAGGAGGTCATTGTCCCACTGTACTCATCCCTCATTAGACCCATTATAGAATACAACGCCCCATTTGGTATGTACCTCTCAAGACATCTGCAACAACTGGAAAGGTCTCAGAAATACCTCACTAAAAGAATCACAGGCCTAAAGCAGATGCCCTACGCTGACCGCCTTAAAAAACTCCAGCTATACTCTGTTGCATATCGTCTACTCAGAGGCGATCTCTGCTTAACATACAAGGCCATGTCAAACCCAGAGCTGTTGGACATGCTACACTTAAAGAAATCCCAATCCCTCAGAGCTACACGCTCCAGGGATCTAAACCTTGTCATCACAATAAACAAAACATGCTGGAGGGACAGGTTCCTGACCCAGAGACTCTCCAGACTCTGGAATAGATTGCCCATACATGTCAAGCAGAGTGCCTCTTTGGACCTCTTCAAGAGGAACCTTGACGATTGGATGGGAGAAAGGAAATTCACCCCAGGGATCACGTCAGTCGCCCTGCTAGACAGGGGTCCAGGAAAGTAAATAATATGGGAAGAAATAGCCAGGGAATTGTTATGGCTAGGCTTGTATAGGCCTTAGGGCTGATAGCCTAGTACCAACCTATGAACCTATATGAGGAAATTACAATGGTACCTAAAAAGTGTTTGGACTCAACACTCTCACAGTTTAGAAGCAGTAACACCAATGATTCCCTGCCTACAACAGGAGTTTCGATGGTGGGCACAGGCATGTCACCTAAACAAGGGTCAGCCTTTTACCCTACCCACACAGCCGGGCAGACTCTAACAACAGATGCTTTGGATTACGCCTGGGGAGCACTCATGAAAGGAAAATGCATTCAGGGCAAGTGGACCACAGACCAGATGCATCTTCACATCAATCAAAAAGAGATGCTGGCTGTTCAAAATGCCCTAACAGCTTTCAAGGACCTTCTGCATCCAGGACAATTATTATTAAAGACAGACAACACCACAGTAATGTGGTACATAAACAAGCAAGGGGGCACTCATTCTTATCCCCTATGCAGGCAAGCCATGACCTTATGGAACACAGCTCTAACGTATCAAGTTCATCTGCAAGCACAACTCCTGCCAGGAAAGAAAACTACTCTGGCAGACGATCTAAGCAGAAATATCATGGACCCTCACAAATGGAAATTGAATCCACAAATCTTCAGCATGGTAACACAAAAATGGGGATGCCCAGACATGGATCATTTTGCCTCCCCACTGAATAGCCAACTACAAAAATTCTGCACAAGGACTTATCACACACAAGCATGGAAAGTGGATGCTCTCTCATTCAGCTGGAAAAGCCTAAAAGTTTATGCCTTCCCACCACTGCCTCTCCTTTCAAAGGTACTCCTAAAAGCCAGACAAGAAAAACCACAGATGATCCTGATTGCTCCAGACTGGCCACACCAGCAATGGTACCCAATCTCAAAGAACTTAGCTCAAGGCCCACCATGGATTTTGCCTCAAATTCCACACCTTTTGACTCAACAAAACAATCAGATCCTGCACGGTCAGCTCAAAACCCTAAACCTGTCTGCATGGCAGATTCATTAGTCAAACAGGCAACACCTCTGTTATCAATGTCATTTTGGAGGCCAGGAGGCCTAGCACCAGGAAAGCTTACTCAGAAAAATGGAAGAGATTCTGCACCTGGAACAAGGCTCAAAGCCTTGACCCTCTTGTCCCAAACATTCCTAAGATTTTACAATACTTAACTGAGATGCTGGACAAAGGACTATCCTTCTCATCAATTAAGATCCCCACCTCTGCCATTTCAGCATATTACAACACGGATCCTCCTTTATTCTCTCATCCCTTGCTAAAGCAGTACCTCATAGGGGCTAAAAACATAAGACTGCCCCGGAGAGCACCAACTTGGGACCTCAATTTCGTTTTGGAAAAACTGACCCTGCCACCTTTTGAGCCAGTCAATACAGCCAATCTAAAATTTTTATCATGGAAAACAGCTCTGCTACTGGCAGTAACTTCAGCACGACGAGTCTCAGAGCTACAGGCATTAATGGCAGTGGAACCTTTTATAATTTTTCATCAGGACACGGTTTCTTTAAGGACAAACCCTACCATTATGCCAAAGGTGGTATCTAGTGTGGCTCTTAACCAAACCATCCATTTGCCAACTTTTTATCCAAACCCCCAGAATAAAGGGGAGAAACTTCTGCACTCTTTGGACATACGCAGGCAGCTATGCTTCTACTTGGACAAAACAAAAGCTTTCAGGAAAACTGAGCAACTGTTAGTAGCATGCGCTGCAGGATCACAGGGCAAGGTTATCTCAAAGCAGACTATATCCAAATGGATAGGACACCGTATTCGTTACTGCTACACGCAGCATGGAAAATCAGTCCCTAATAACATTAGGCCACATTCCACCAAGGCAACAGCCTTTCTCAAGGAGTACCTACCAAGGAAATTTTGGAGGCTGCAACTTGGAGTTCAGTGCACACCTTTACCAAGCATTACCACTTGCCTCTCTACTCTAAATCCAGAGCAGGATTTGCCACTGCAGTTCTGCAGGGCCTCATAGCCAATCCTAACTTTTTATAGACCAGCCACCCAACCTTAGCTTTGGGATTCTACCCAAGTGTAATGACTGCAGCAGTGTAACACGAACATAGTACAGTTTTGTACCTACCATAAATGTAGATGTTCGAGTGTTCACACTGCTGCAGTCCAGGTTACCCTCCCTCAATCCCCTCTGAACTAGTTGGACTTATCTATACCTTTCTATCCTATACAACCTTTGTGGTGTATTTGCTTGTAACTGAAGGTATTGTTTTTATTTTATATGTATATTTTTTATTAGCAATATATATTGCCTACCTACTTGGGGGCACCGGACATCTGGGGCAAGAAAAACTGAAGAAAATGGCGTCGGATGCATCTTATATACCCCTGGCGCACTGACGTCAGGGAAGAAGCAACAGCAACCGAAGCCGGGCCAAGACGGGACCGCCTGATGGCAGGATAACCCAAATGTAATGCCTGCAGCAATGTGAACACTCTAACATCTACATTTATGGTAGGTATGCATCTGCAGTCCTTACATATGGGTTGTCCTGCCTCAGGCAGCCCTTTGGTCGGCCGGATTCCAAAGTCTGGGTCCGATGTCACCCTTTTCCCCGACGTCAGTGCGCCTGGGGTATAAGTGTCAGCCGACGCCATCTTCCTCAGTTTTTCTTGCCCCAGATGCCAGGTGCCCTCTAAAGGAGGCTAAATTTTGGAGAAATGTATAAATTCCAATCATGCACAGCAGTAAAAAACAAATACACCATAAAAGATAACCCCAGCTAGCTAAAATGAGGGATAGGTACCCAAAGAATACCACTGAGGGGTAGGAGGGAGGGAAAACCTGACTGCAGATGCTTACCTATTGGACATCTACATTTATGGTAGGTACAAAACTGTACTATGTCCTTCAAGGATGCATCTGCAGTCCTTACATATGGGTAGAATACCATAGCCAAGCTGGGGGTGGTAGGACCTAAGAAAAGGATGGTGTAGCTAACATGCCCTGCAGGACTGCAGTAGCAAAGCCTGCTCTGGATCTGGAATATAAAGGCAAGTTGTAATGCTTGGAAAATGTATGCACAGAGCTCCATGTAGCAGCTTCTAAAATGTCCTTTGTAGCCACCCCTCTTAAGAAGGCTGTGGAGGTGGCTGTTGCTCTGGTGGAATGAGGTCTGATGTTAGCTGGCACAGCTTTTCCATGAAAAGAGTAACAGAATCGAATGCAATTTCCTATCCATTTTGAAACTGTTTGTTTGGAAATTGCTTTTCCTTGTACACCAGCAGCATATGCTACAAACAGTTGGTCAGTTTTTCTGTAAGTCTTAGTTCTGTCCAAGTAGTAGCGCAACTGTCTGTGAATGTCCAGGGTATGCAGAAGTTTCTCTCCTTTATTTTGTGGATCTGGAAAGAAAGTAGGCAGGTGGATAGCTTGGTTCAGTGAGACCCTGGATACCACCTTTGGCATGAATAAAGGGTTGGTTCTCAAAGAGACTCTGTCCTTATGGAAAATGAGAAATGGTTGTACTGCCATGAGGGCCTGTAACTCAGATACTCTTCTTGCTGAGGTTATGGCCAGAAGGAAGGCAGTCGTCCAGGACAGGAACTGCAGTTCTGAAGATGCTGCTGGTTCAAAGGGAGGTAGAGTTAATTTTTCCAACATGAAGTTAAGGTCCCATGTAGGCACTGGTGGTTTTCTTGGAGGGTTGATGTTTTTTATCCCTTTTAGAAACTGCCTTAGCAGAGGATGAGAAAATAGAGGTGGATCAGTGTTGTACTCTGCTGAAATAGCTGAAGCATGAATTTTTATGGATGAATAAGAAAGGCCATTATGGAGCATTTCAGCCAAGTATTCAAGGATATGTGGAATGCTCATCACTGTCGGATCCTGACCCTTTGCGGTGCTCCAGGTTCGAAATCTTTTCCATTTTGCTGAATATGTCTTTCTTGTGGAAGGCCGCCGAGCTTCCATGACGACATCCTTTACCCTCTTGGATAGTTTATCCTGGCGAGGAGTCAAGGTATTTTCCAGGCTGCCAGCTGCAAGGTTTTTAGGCTGGAGTGCAGAGTTTTGTAATTGTGCTGTTTCAGAAGTGGCCATTGTGGTAGAGGCCATGGTTTCGTGCGTGACATGCTCTTTAACAGTGGGTACTGGTGTTGTCTTGGCCAGTCCGGAGCTATCAGAATCACTTTTGGTTGCTCTGTCCTGATCTTCAGTAAGACCTTGGTCATTAACGGAAGAGGTGGGAATGCATATACTGTTAGAGCATTCCAGCTGAAGGATAGGGCGTCCACTTTCCATGCTTGAGGATGGTATGTCCTTGTGCAGAATTTCTTCAGTTGATGGTTGTGGGGGGGAGGCAAAAAGATCTATGTCCGGCCTTCCCCATGCTTGTGCTATCTGAAGAAAAATGTCTGGATGCAACATCCATTCGTGTGGATCCATGGTGTTTCTGCTTAGGCTGTCCGCCAGTACATTGTCCTTTCCTGGTACGAACTGGGAATGCAGCTCTATTGAGTTTTAGGGAAAGTTCCCAAAGATTCATTGCCAGCCTGCAAAGAGGGTAGGAATGGGTACCTCCTTGCTTGTTTATGTACCACATAACTGTGGTATTGTCTGTCTTTATTAGGAGGTGACCTTAATGCAGGAAATGTTCGAAGGCCTCGATTGAATGCATCACTGCCAGCATTTCCTTTTGGTTGATGTGCAGGCGCAATTCCTTTTGTGTCCATTGCCCTTGAATACATCTGCCCTTCATGTGCGCTCCCCATCCATGGTCTGAGGCGTCCGTTGTAATGGTTTGGCTGATATGAGGCTTGCTGAAAGGCAGACCCATGTTTGACTGGCTTGCTTGTGCCCACCATAGGAATTCCTTTTGGAGGCATGGAATGAGGAGGATCAAAGCTTCTAGGCTGTGACTGTGTTGAGACCATAGACTCCTTAGGTACCACTGTAGTTTCCTCATACGCAGCCTTGCTTGTGGAATCAGAAGAATGCAAGATGCCATGAAACCCAGGGCCTGCAGGATTTTCCTTGCAGTCAGCTGTGTTTGTGTTGTCAGATTTCTGAAATAATTTGGTAATTGTTCTTGTTTTTCTTCTGTGAGAAAAGCCATTTGGGTGTTTGTATCCAGCTTTGCACCCAGAAAAATTATTCGTTGGGATGGAACAAGTCTTGATTTCTGAATGTTGACTGTGTATCCCAAGGCCTGTAGTAGGCGAATTGCATAGTTCAAGTGTTTTACCAATATTTGTTGGCTGTCCGCTTGTATAAGGCAGTCGTCCAGGTATGGGTATATTTGAATCCCCTGAAGTCTGCAATGTGCAATTACTGATGCCAGGCATTTCGTGAATATTCTGGGCGCAGTAGATAAGCCAAAGGGCAATGCTGAGAATTGATAATGCTCTGAACCTGCAAGAAATCTGAGGTGTCTTCTGCAACTTTGTCTGATAGGGACATGCAGGTATGCCTCCTTGAGGTCTAGAGTTACCAGCCAGGACCCCTCACCCAGCATGGGAAGGAGTTGCTGTAAGGTCAGCATTTTGAATTTTGGCACGATGAGATAAGTATTCAGTGCGGACAAGTCGAGAATAGGCCTCCATTGCTTTTCTTTTCTTGGAACAAGGAATAGTCTGGAATAAAATCCTTGGCCTTGTTCTGTGCAAGGAACCTTTTCTATTGCCTTCATTTGTAGTAGTTTGGAAATTTGCTTGAAAGCCTCTGCCCTTTGATTTGGTGGCAGGTTTGGCATGCCTTGTCTTTTTGGTAATGTATGAAAATGGAATCTGTATCCTTTGTCTATTATTTGCAGTATCCATTTGTCCTTTGTAATACTCTGCCAATTTTCTGAGAATAAAGATAGCTTTCCGCCCAAAGGTGCTTCCAATTGAGCCCTGGTTGGCGGAGTCAAGGTCAAGTCATTGAGTTTGTCCTTGTGCAGTAGTTGTAGGTCCTGCACTACCTCTCTGGTTAGGAGGCTGCCATTGACGTCCTCTGTAGGAGCCTCGAGCTTGCCCTCTACCTCTGGCACGCCTGTTTTTGCCTCTTTGAAATCTGTCTGTGTCTGGAAAGGACCAATTCTTAGAAGGCCAATTTCTGCTGAATCTTGGTGGTTGGACCTGGAGAAAATCTTTGACTGTTTGTACTGATTTAGCCTTTTCCTCAAATTTCTTTAAGACCTCTTGAGCCGTGGAACCAAATAACTTTTGTTTTTCCAGTGGTGCATCCAGAAGCTTTGCTTTAACATGATCTGGCAGTGTTTGTTCCTTCAGCCAAGCATGTCTACGTATGACTGCACCTGTCATTGCTGACCTACATGAAGCTTCCAATGCATCATAACCACACTGTAAGAAATGGTTGCTAACCTGCTGAGAGTTATGCACCAGATCCTGAAGCGCCTTGCGGTCTAGGGGTTCAGGCGAGGATAGTTTTTTATGCAATTAATCTAACAGATACTCTTGATACTGTATCATATGGAATTGACAATTTAATGCTCTCATAGAAAGAGTGGAAGAAGTATACACTTTTTACCCCATCCCTCTAAAGCCCTGGATTCCCTTTCAGAAGGAAGTGGATTCTTGGCAGTGGTGGTTGTAACCCCTTTAGGGCCCTGGGAAATAGTTTCTGGGTCAGCAGAGTGGCCCTTGTAAAGGTATAGATGTGAGTCCGGGACCCTGTAGTACCTGTCAGGTTTGACAGGAGCCGGAGGAAGGGAGTCAGGGGAAATACTAGACTCAGAGTACACATCTTCTATAACACTTAAAACAGGAGGAATAGCCAAAGGTCTATGCTGAGGTAAATGTAAAAAAGTCCTTAACCTCTTCCTGGAATCAGAGAATTCCTGGCCTTGCCATTTGAAATGCTCTCTCATGGAGTGAAGGGTCTCCCCAAAGGAAAACTCTTCAAGAGGGGGGGGGGCGAGGGAATAGATTCCTCTGCATCAGAATCCTCGTAGGCCGGAAGGGCCTCCTCCTGGTAGTCTGAAAGGGCAGAGTCATCTGAGGCCTCATCAGAAGACTGGGGATCTGTCTGCTCAACCCTGGGCCTTTTGCCTGGAGGTGGTTGAGAGCCCCTGTCTGGATGTGGCTGAGAGACCCTGATTAAGGAAATAAGGTCTTCAGCCAAACTTAAAATTTGTGAACCGGTAGTGGATCCCTGAGGAATAGCCTTGTGAGGGAGAGATTTTGGCTGTTTAGCAGCTTTAGCCCATGTAAAGGCCTTAATGGACATGGATACAGGAGGCTGGGCTGCCCCACGTGCTGGAGTAGTTTTATCAACAGAAATGATGTTGGATATTTCCTGAGCACCGGTTTCAGACGGTAATTCTATGACCGACCCAGTGATGGCCTCCGGTACCAAAGTTACCGGCTGTGTGGTGTCGTCGGTCGGGAGCGGTAGAGATTCGGCTTCAGTAGAGACCGAGACACTCGCGTTAGGCCTAGGCGTGGAGTCGGCCGAAACCGCGGACCGCGTGTGTCGGTCCTTATCCTTTCGTTTTTTGGGTAAATGAGCTGTCGGAAGCTCCGACGGCATGATATAAGAGAAATTTTCCCAAAAAAAATTCCTCTGCAAACTCTGCCCGACGCCTAAGAGTGCGTTTATTGAAGGAAGCACAGGCTGAACAGGCCGAGACGTCGTGGTCTGGGCCTAGGCAGGGTAAGCAGTAAGAGTGGAAATCCTTATGAGGTATTTGTTTCCCACAAGATAAACAATTATTAACTTTAACCGTTTGATCTGACATCGGCTGAGGCAAGAAAGAGTCCCCAACGGGGTACTTAGCTTTTTTGAAGACTTCGGTAGCTGAAATCACAGGAGCTGGCCGACCGGCACTTGCGAACTGCTTCTGCTTCGGGCACCTCGCGGCAAGAAAGACTGAGAAAGATGGCATCGGCTGACGCTTTTATACCCCAGGCGCTCTGACGTCGGGGAAAAGGGCGACATCAGCCGACGCCGGACCCAGACTTTGGAATCCGGACAACCGAAGGGCTGCCTGAGGCAGGACAACCCATATGTAAGGACTGCAGATGCATCCTTGAAGGACATCTGTACTTTTTTCTGAAGTGAGGAATGCCATCTGGGATGTTGTGTCCAAGCTCGCTCCCGTTAATACAATCTTCTGACTGGGTACCAATTTTGATTTCTTTTCGTTGTTTGTGTATCCCAGGGAAGTGAGAAGGTTTTTCGCAAATGTCAGGTGCTGCAACAGCAATTCCTGACTGTCTGCCTGAAACAGGCAGTCCAAGTATGGGTAAATTTGGATATTTCTCTGCCTGGAGGAAGCAATGGCTAGAGCCAAGCATTTTGTGAATTCTCTGGGCGCAGTGGATAAGACAAAGGGAAGTGCAGAGAGAGCCCAGTTGTGTACACTTAGCATAAATAAGTTTGAGTGTATTCACTGTTGCAGTCATCAGACTTGGGTTATCTGCCTGCAGGTAGCCCTCAGTCGGCCCGAATACCACAGTCTTAGTATTTTCTGCGTCAGATGCTGTCACTTCTTCCATGATGTCAGGTCATCAGGGGTATAAAACAGGCAGCAGACACCATTACATCAGTTTTTCTTGCTCCAAATGTCAGTAGCCCCCAAACAGGGAGCTAGTATGTGGTAGGGAACACCACCAGTAAAAAGTAAATACCAATGCCACTAGGAATAGCCACAGAGATGAGAGGTAGATAGATCGAGAAAAACAGGGGGCTGGAGGGAGGGAAAGAAACCAGGACTGCAACAGTGAACACACTTGAACACCTACATTTATGGTAACTGTACTGTTCTTCGTGTTTCACTGTTGCAGTCATCACACTTGGGTTGATTCCCAGGGCTGAGGAAGGGTGGAGGCAGTCGAAGTGTTAGGACTGGCTAGTAGGCCTTGCAAGACTGCTGTAGCATATTCAGCCCTGGATTTAGAAAAGATAGGCAAGTGGTAATGCTTGGTGAAGGTGTGTACAGAACTCCAGGTTGCAGCTTCCAGAATGTCCCTGGTAGGGACTCCCCTGAGAAATGCTGTAGAGGTAGAAGTAGCCCTAGTGGAATGTGTTCTGATCCCCTGAGGGGTTGGTTTTCCATGGTGCTTGTAGCAGAAATGGATGCAGTGTGCTAGCCATTTGGAAATGGTTTGTTCTGAAATGGCCTTACCTTCTGCCCCTGTATCAAAGCTGACTAGCAGCTGGTCAGATTTTCTGAAAGGCTTAGTCCTATCAAGGTAGAACCTGAGCTGTCTGTGCACATCCAAAGAGTGCAGGATCTTTTCCCCTTTATTCTGAAGGTTAGGGAAGAAGGTTGGTAAATGGATGGACTGGTTTAGAGCCACACTGGACACCACCTTAGGCATAAAGGATGGGTTAGTCCTGAGGGAAACCTTGTCAACATGGAAAATAATGAATGGTTCCACAGCCATTAGTGCTTGTAACTCAGATACTCTTCTAGCGGACGTTATGGCTAAAAGCAAGGCTGTTTTCCAAGAGAGGAATTTTAACTCTGCTGAAGCAGCGGGTTCAAAAGGTGGAAGCGTGAGCTTTTCCTACACAAAGTTAAGGTCCCAGGCAGGGGTGGGTGCTCTCCTTGGGGGCCTTAAGTTGTTAGCCCCTCTCAGGAACTGTTTGATGAGGGGGTGAGTAAATAGAGGTGGCTCAGTATTCAAGAATGACGTCCAACACCTGTTTGCTGAGGGTTGCGGGGGGGGTATTCAAGGGGTAAGCCAGGCTGCAAGGTTTAGGGTTTGCAATTGTGGATGCAAAATCTGTCCTTCCTGCTGAGACAGCTGGGTAAGAGTCTGGTGTAGGTGCCAGGGTGGCATCGTTGTCAGGCTGCGCAGGAGTGAGCACCAGTGCTGGCGTGGACAGTCCGGGGCAATCAGAATTGCCCTTGGCTTGTCTTCTTTTATCTTGAGTAGTACTCGAGAGATGGGGCAGAGGGGGAAAGGCAATAGACTGAGAGATTTTCCCACTGAAAGGATAGGGCATCCACTTTCTAGGCCCAGCTGTGAGGGTTCCTGGTGCAGTATTTGCTTAACTGGTGGTGCTCAGGGGAGGCAAAGAGATCCACCTCTGGTGTCCCCCACCTCTGGATCAGAAGGTTGAATGTGTTGGGCTCCAATTTCCACTCGTGTGGGTCTAGGAGATTTCTGCTTAAGTAGTCTGCAAGTGATTTTGCTAGCCTGGCAGGAATTGGGCTTGTAAATGGACTTGGTTGCTCAAGGCTGTGTTCCACAGGACCATGGCTAAGCTGCAGAGTGGGTAAGAATGGGTTCCCCCCTGCGTGTTTATGTACCACATAACTGTGGTGTTGTCTGTTTTTATCAGCAGTTGTCCTGGAAGGATTTGGTATCTGAAGGCTATCAGAGCATTTTGTACAGCTAGCATCTCTTTTTGATTGATAAGCAGGAGAATCTGCCTTGGGCTCCAGTGGCCCTGAATGCATTTGCCTGCCATGTCAGCCCCCCATGCATAGTCTGATGTGTCTGTTGTCAGGGTTTGGGTGGCATGGGGTTGAGTGAAATGCAGTCCCTTGTTGTGGTTGCAAGCTTCTGCCCACCAAAGGAACTCTGCCCTTGGACAAGGTTTGATAGGAATGACTGTTTCCAAGTCCTGAGAATGCTGGCACCAAAGACTTTTTAAGCATCACTGAAGTTTCCTCATATGCAGTCTTGCATATGGAACTAGCAGAATACATGAGGCCATAAACCCTAGTGCTTGCAGCATTTTTCTTGCAGACAGCTGGGTTCTGGTGGCCATTTGTTTGTAGTAGTCTGTCAGATAGACCCGTTTTTCTGAAGTTAGAAATGCCATCTGGGAAGTTGTGTCCAAGCTTGCGCTCCCAGGAATACAATCTTTTGACTGGGTACCAGTTGAGATTTCTTTTCGTTGATGGTGTACCCCAATGAAGTAAGAAGGTTTTTTTTACAAATGCCAGGTGCTGAAGCAGCAATTCCCGACTGTCTGCCTGAATCAGGCCGTCCAAGTACGGGTGAATTTGGATATTTCTCTGCCTGCAGTATGCAATGGCTGGAGCCAGGCATTTTGTGAATACTCTGGGCGCAATAGATAAACCAAAGGAAAGTGCAGAGAACTGATAGTGCATATATCCTACCCTGAAACGTAGATATTTCCTGCATGACTCCCTTTATGGGGATGTGCAGATAAGCTTCTTTTAAGTCTAGAGCAACTAGCCAGGTATCCTTGGCTAGCATAGGGAGAAGCTGTTGCAGGGTAAGCATCTTGAATTTTGGGACCACCAGTAAGGTGTTGAGAATTGAAAGATCCAGGATAGGGTGTCAAGAGCCCTCTTTTCTGGGCACCAGGAAAAGTCTGGAGTAGAAACCCTGACCCCTTCTGTTCTACTGGAACAGCCTGAATAGCTCTGATATTGAGCAGAGAAAATACTTGCTTTTGGGCCTCTGCCCACTGGTTTGGGGGAAGGTCTGGAAAACCGCTTGGGGTTGGCAAAGAATGGAAGTAAAATTTATACCCCTGGGATACAATGTTGAGGACCCATCGGTCCTGAGTGATGGACATCCAGTTTTTTGCATAAAGGGCAAGTTTTCCTCCTAGGGGCACAAGCAGTTGGGCAGGGTTGGGAAGTAGATTTGAAAAGTCATTGTGAACTTTTTTCACAAGGGGGGCGGGTGGTTGCACTTGTAAGAATTCAACAGTTTGCATAGATTTAGCTTTTTCTTCCATCTTTTTAAGAACTTACAGTCCTTATTTAAAAGGAGCATCTAGTAATTTGGATTTGACATGATCTGGCAAGGTTTGATCCTTCAGCCAAGCATGTCTTCTCAGTACAGAACCAGTGATTGCAGCCCTGCAAGATGCTTCTAGGGCATCAAAGCCACAATGCAAAGTATGCTTACTAACTTGGCTTGCAGAATGCATTAGCTCTTGTAAATCTTTGTTTTCTGCACAATCTGGAATAAATACCATTTTTTGTTTAATTAGTTCCATAATATGTTGCTGATACTTCAGCATGTGAAAATGGCAATTCAATGCCCTGATAGGAAGAGTTGCAGAGGTATATACCTTCTTACCCCATCTGTCTAAAGCTCTGGAATCCCTGTCTGAAGGGCTAGGATTTTTGGCTGTAGTAGCCTTAATACCTTTAGGTCCCTGGGAAGTGATCTCTGGATCAGCAGTAGGATTCTTGAAAAGAATCTTGTGGGAATCAGGTACTCAGTAGTACCAGTCAGGTTTCCTGGGGGCCGGTGGTAATGTGTCTGGAGTAAGACTGGATTCCATAAAAACATCTACAACATGCAGGACAGGGGGTATATAGCTAGAGGTCTGTGCTGAGGCAACTCTAAAAATTCTCAGAGTCTCTTTTTGGACTGAGGGTAGTCTTGGCATTTCCTGCAGAAATTCTCTCTCTGGAGGGGAGGCAGAGGGAATGGATTCCTCTGCATCTGAATCCTCATAGGCTAAGGGCATGCCCTGATAATCAGAAGAGTCAGAGTCATCGGACTCCTGGTCTGTAGAATCAGAATGGTACTAAATTCTGTGTCTCTTAGCAGGGGAAGGTTGGCTTCCCCAAATTAGCATAATAAGGTTTTCAGCTATTTTAAGCATTTGTTTTTGTGGCATGAGAGCTTGAGCATGTGCTTTGGTCATCGGTTTTCTAGGCGTAGTGAGTACTCTGGGCCTAAGAAACTCGGTAGTTTTGGCTAAAAAAAAGTCGTTGGTTTAATTCGAACATTAGTAGGCTGGAATACACCTTCAGCAGCCAGTGCCTGGACAGACCTATCCAAGGAAAAGACATCCGCAGGTTCCATAGTCGAAGAAGCATCTCGCGGCATACTGGACTCTGAATGGGTCTCAGCAGAGGCCTGCAAATCCATAGAAGCAGGCATAAGGGGCTGCAAAGTCACCTCACTGAGTACCAGCGGACTGGCGACTAGCTTAACGGAAGCGTCGTCAGTAGTTTTTGGACCTATGTGGTCTCTGTCTTTATCTTTACGTTTTTCCAGAACATCGGTAGTCAGATGGCTTATAGAAGCCATTTTGAAATCCGGAGAATGAGAGCAAAAGAATTTAGCGACAAAGATAGCCAGACGACGAATAGTTCGGGTGTTAAGGCACAAAAACGACAGCGAGGGGACGTCGTGGTCTGGGCCTAAACAGGTGACGCAGTAAGAATAAAAATGTCTGAGGTATTTGCTTTCCACAGGCAAGAAAATTATTAACTTTTTCTGACATCGGTTAGAGCAAGAAAAAAGGACCCTCAAAGGGGTACTTAGCTTTAGAAGACTTCAGGATTATCAACTCGAAAACGAAAATTTCAGGTAGCGGCCCACTGGCACTTGCAAACTGCTTCTGCTCCGGGCTCCTCTACTTCAAGAAAGACTGATGTAATGGCATCGGCTGCCTGTTTTATACCCCTGATGACCTGATGTCATGGAAGAAGCGACACCATCCAATGCAGAAATACTATGACTCTGGTATTTGGGCCGACTAAGGGCTACCTGCAGGCAGATAACCCAAGTGTGATGACTGCAACAGTGAAACATGAACATGCGATAGTGCATTGATACGGCCCTGAAAAGAAGATACTTCCTGCAAGACTCCCTTATAGGGATGTGCAGATAGGCTTCTTTTAAGTCTAGGGTGACTAACCAGGCATCCTTGGCTAGCATGGGTAGGAACTGTTGCAGGGTAAGCATTCGGAATTTTGGTACCACCAGGAAGGTGTTGAGAATTGAAAGATCCAGGATTGGGCTCAAAGAGCCCTCTTTTCTGGGTACCAGGAATACTCTGGAATAGAATCCTTGACCTATCTGTTCCACTGGAACCTTCTGAATAGCTCTGATGGATAGAACTTGGTTTTGAGCCTCTGCCCATTAGTTTGGAGGAAGGTCTGGGAACCCTCTTGGGGTTGGCAGTGAGTGGAAGTAAAATTTGTACTCCTGGAATACAATGTTGAGGACCCATTGGTCTTGTGTGATGGACATCCAGTTCTTTGCACGAAGGGCAAGTTTTCCTCCTAGGGGCACAAGCAATTGGGCAGAGGTGGGGAGTGGAGTGGGGGAGTCATTGTGAGTTTTTTCCATAGGGAGGTGGCTTACCACGCCCTGCTTTGGGGGTGGGGGTACTCCACTGCTTAGATCTCTGCATACCCTGAGACTGCAATCTGGGCGGTCTGTTTCCCCTGGGTTTGGTTTGAGATGGCCTAGAGGGGGCTGGAAAGGACCAGTGTTTGGAAGGGCAAAGCCTACTGAATCTAGGGGGTTGCACTTGTAAGAATTCTTTAACAGTCTGCATAGACTTAGCTTTTTCTTCCATCTTTTTAAGAGCCTCTTCTGCTTTGGTGCCAAACAAACTGTCCTTGTTCAAAGGAGCATCTAGTAAATTTGATTTGACATGGTCTGGCAAGGTCTGCTCCTTGAGCCAAGCATGTCTTCTCAGTACAGAACCAGTGACTGCTGCCTGGTAAGATGCCTCTATGGCATCAAAGCCACACTGCAAAGTATGCTTGCTGACTTGGCTTGCAGAGTGCATAAGCGCCTGCAATTCCTTATTTTCTGCACAATCTGTAAAGGTTGTAATTTTTTGTTTAATAAGTTCCACAATATGTTGCTGGTACTTCAGCATGTGAAACTGACAATTTAATGCCCTAATAGCATGAGTAGCAGAGGTACATACCTTCTTATCCCACCTGTCCAAAGCTCTGGAATCCCTGTCCGAAGGAGTGGGATTCTTGGCTGTAGTTGCCTTGATATATTTAGGCCCCTGGGAAATGATCTCTGGGGCAGCAGTAGGATTCTTGAAAAGACATTTGTGTGTGTCAGGTACTCTGTAGTACCTGTAGACATGGAAACAACCGCTAGAAATCCAGGTAAAAAAAAAAACTCTGTAGTACCTGTCTGGTTTCCTAGGGGCAGGAGGTAAAGTATCAGGAGTAAGACTGGATTCCATGAAAACACCAACAACCTTCAGGACAGGGGTTATTGCTAAAGGCCTTTGCTGTGGCAAACCTAGAAATTCTCCTAGTCTCTTTTTGGACTGGGGGATAGCCTTGGCATTCCCAGTGGAAATGCTCTCTTAAGGTATGTAAGGTTTCACCAAAATAAAAATCCGCTGGAGGGGAGGCAGAAGGAATGGATTCCTCTGCATCTGAATCCTCATAAACAGATAAGGACATGTCTTCATAATCAGATAACTCGGAGTCATCGGATTCCTGGTCTATTGAAGCTGCAGGGGACTGGTCTCTTTTCCTCTTAGCAGGGGAAGGATGACTTCCCCTAAATCAGTGTAATAAGGTCTTCAGCCATTCTAAGCATTTGTCTTTTGAGGCATGGGAGGATGTGCATGTGCTTTGGTAGTCGGTTTCTAGGCGTAGTGCATACTCTAGGCTTAAGAAACTCAGTAGTTTTAGATAAAAAAGAAGTTGGTTTGAGTCGAACATGGATAGTGTAAAGAACTGCCTCAGATGCCGGTGCCTGCACAGCGGCTCCAGTCCCATCCAAGGTAGAGACATCCGCAGGTTCCATAGTTGAACAGTCTCACGGCATACCAGACTCCAAATGGGTCTCGGTAGAGGCCTGCAAGTCCACAGAAGCGGGCATCAGGGGTTGCGAAAGCGCCTCACTGATACTGGCGAACTGGCAGCTAGCTTAGCAGAAGCGTCGTTGGTAGCTTTGGACCTATGTGGTTTGTCTCTGTCTTTATCCTTACGTTATTTCAGAATATCGGTAGTCGGATGGCTTACTGAAGACATTTTGGAATACGGAGATTGAGAGTGAAAGAATTTAGCAACAATGAGAGCCCGACGATGAAT
>NC_056731.1:1240914270-1241131770 GCF_019279795.1 Protopterus annectens | reverse complement strand
TCAGTTTTTCTATTGCTCTTGGTCCTGTCCAGGTAGTAGCGTAATTGTCTGTGTACATCCAAGGTATGCAACAGTCTTTCTCCCGTTCTGTGGGTTGGGGAAGAATGTAGGTAGGTGGATAGCCTGATTTAAAGATACTCTGGAGACCACCTTAGGCATAAAAGTAGGATTTGTTCTCATGGACACTCTATCTTGATGGAAGATCAAAAGGGCTGTACTGCCATTAATGCCTGTAGCTCAGAAACCCTTCTTGCTGAAGTGATTGCCAGCAGGAAAGCAGTTTTCCATGATAAGTATTGCAATTCTGCTGTTGCTGCTGGTTCGAAAGGAGGAAGTGTCAATTTTTCTAGCACAAAGTTCAAGTCCCATGCAGGTAATGGTGGCTTCCTAGGAGGCTTTACATTTTTAATTCCTCTCAGAAACTGCCTGAGCAGAGGATGTGAGAAGACTGGAGGATCCAAGTCGTATTCTGCTGAAATAGCTGATGCATGAATCTTAATGGAGGAGTAGGACAGGCCTTTGTGGAAGAGCTCTGCCAAGTATTCCAGGATGTTGGCTATGTTTACCAGTGACACATCTTCCCCTTTAGCAGTATTCCAAATGAGATATCTTTTCCATTTTGCTGAATAGGTTTTCCTTGTTGAAGGTCTGCGAGCTTCTAAGATAATGTCCTTAACCCTTTGAGATAAATTTGGGTTAATTTGTCTTATGCAATGTTCCAGGCAGTCAGCTGCAGAGTTTTCAGGTTTGGATGCAGGGTGTTGTAGTTGTTCTGAGTTAACAGCAAGGGAACTAGGGGTAAGGGCCACATCTGTTCCCGAGACATGCTCCTCAGTAATGGGTACCAATGTTGCCTTGGCCAATCTGGAGCTATCAGAATGATCCTTGGACGGTCCTCTTTGATCTTCAATAGCACCTTGTGCATCAAAGAAAGTGGTGGGAATGCATATGCTGTCAGATTTTTCCAACTGAAGGATAGGGAGTCCACCTTCCATGCCAGTGGATGGTACGTCCTGGTGCAGAATTTCTTTAACTGGTGATTGTGTGGGGATGCAAATAAGTCTATTTCTGGGAGACCCCATTTTCCTGTTATGGTTTTGAAGATGTCCGGATGCAGCATCCATTCGTGGGCATCCGTGGTAGTTCTGCTTAGTATGTCTGCTAAAGTGTTTTCTTTTCCTGGTACAAAAATTGCTTGTAACTGAATGTTGTAACTCAGGGCCACATTCCAAAGGTCCAGGGCCATCCGGCATAGAGGGTACGAATGTGTGCCTCCTTGCTTGTTGATGTACCACATAACTGTGGTGTTGTCTGTCCTTATCATCAACTGGCCTGGTCGAAGAAATGGTTTGAAAGCCTGAATTGCCAGTTTTACAGCCAGCATTTCCTTTAGGTTTCTGTGTAGATGCAGTTGCTCTTGAGTCCATAAACCTTGTATGCACTTGTCCATCATGTGGGCCCCCCAACCGAGGTCTGAGGCGTCCGTTGTGATGGTTTGGCTTGGTTGAGTGCTGTGGAAGGGCAGTCCTTCGTTTGTTTGACAGGCCTGAGCCCACCAGTGGAATTCTTGCTTCAGGCATGGAATTATTGGAATGTGAGTTTCTAGGCTGTGCTTGTGCTGAGACCATAAATTCTTTAGGTACCACTGTAGCTTTCTCATGTGCAGTCTGGCATGTGGGACCAATATTATGCAGGATGCCATGAAGCCCAATGCCTGTAGGACTTTTCTTGCTGTTAGATGGTTTTGCTTTGTTAATGCCAAGAAGTAGAGAGGAGTTGCTCCTGTTTTCTACTGTTAGGAATGCCATTTGTTTGGATGTGTCCAGCTCCGCACCCAAAAGGTTATCTTTTGGGATGGTATCAGCCTTGACTTTTTTATATTGACTGTATATCCCAGGGCTTGTAGAAGGTAAATGACTCTTTTCAAGTCTTCTGCTAGCTTGTTTTTGTTGTCCGCTTGTATCAGGCAATCGTCCAGGTAAGGGTAGATTTGGATTCCCTGAAGCCTGCAATGAGCGATTACTGATGCCAGGCATTTCGTGAACACTCTGGGCGCAGTAGATAAGCCAAAGGGCAATGCTGAGAATTGATAATGCTCTGATCCTGCAAGAAATCTGAGGTATCTTCTGCAATCTGGTCGTATGGGGACGTGCAGGTATGCCTCCTTGAGATCTAGAGTAACCAGCCAAGACTCCTTGCCCAGCATGGGAAGAAGCTGCTGTAGGGTCAGCATTTTGAATTTTGGAACAATGAGGAATGTGTTTAAAGCGGACAGATCGAGAATAGGTCTCCATTTGCTTTCTTTCCTTGGTACTAGGAAAAGTCTGGAGTAAAAGCCCTTTCCTTGCTCCATATATGGTACTTTTTCCACAGCTCTTATTTTTAATAATTGATTTACTTGTTTTAGAGCTTCTGCCTTTTGAGTTGGTGATAGGTTTGGCATTCATCTCTTTCCTGGTAGAGTATGGAAATGAAACCTGCAACCTTGGTCTATAGTTTGCAAAATCCACTTGTCCCTTGTGATGTAATGCCAGTTCTTTGAAAATAAAGCTAGCTTTCCGCCTAAGGGTGCTTCTAGTTGTTCCCTGGTAGGCGGTGCCAGAGCCAAGCCACTGTGATTGTCCTGTTGCAGTGGTGGTGGCTGCGTCTATGCCTCGCTGGTTGTTACCCTGCCACTGGCATCCCCTGTAGGCACCCCTGGATTGGTTTCTGCCTCTTGAACGCCTATTCCTGCCTCTCTGTGCTTTGGAGGAGTCTGGAAAGGACCAATTCTTGGAGGGCCAATTCCTGCTAAACCCTGGAGGCTGGACCTGTAAGAAATCTTTCACTGTTTGTACAGATTTTGCCTTCTCTTCCATCTTCTTCAGTACCTGTTGTGCAGGAGAACCAAATAAATTGACCTTGTCCATGGGAGCATCTAATAGTTTTGATATGACATGGTCCGGTAAGGCCTGCTCTTTCAACCATGCATGCCTTCTGATAACTGTGCCAGTCATGGCTGATCTAAAGGAAGCCTCCAGTGCATCATAGCTGCATTTTAAAGAATGGTTACTAACTTGCTGAATGTTATGTACCATTTCCTGAACATACTTCTTATCTAAAGGTTCATCAGAGGACAGTTTTTTAGTTAACTGGTCTAGCATAAATTCTTGATATTGGATCATATGAAATTGACAGTTCAAGGCCCTAGCTGACAGAGTAGCAGAAGTGTAAACTTTTTTACCCCATCTCTCTAAGGACCTGGATTCCCTTTCAGAGGGGAGGGGATTTTTAGCAGAGGTAGTTGCTACAGCCTTAGGCCCCTGGGAGATAGTCTCGGGATCTGCAAAAGGAGCCTTGTATAAATGGTGATGTGTGTCCGGGACCCTGTAGAACCTATCGGGCTTAGCAGGGGCCGGAGGTAATGAATCAGGAGCAGTACAAGCATCATTAAATGCATCATCTACAACAGAAAGAACTGGAGGTATAGCTAAAGGCCTATGTTGTGGTAAATGCAAAAGGTTCTAAGCCTTTTCCTGAGTCTGAAAATCTTGGCCCTGCCACTGAAATTGTTCCCTCATAGCATGCAAGGTTTCCCCAAAGGAAAATTCCTCAGGTGGAGAGGCAGAAGGGATGGATTCTTCAGCATCAGAGTCTTCGTAAGGGGAATAAGGAGCCTCTGGAGGGTCTGTATTATCTGAATCATCAGAGGAATCATCTGTGGACACTGGCTCAGGGGGCTCTGCTCTAGGCCTCTTCTCTGGAGGTGGGTGAGAGGCCCTGTCTGGAAGAGGTTGGGATCCCCGGATTAAAGAAATGAGATCCTCTGCCAGAGAAAGCATTTGGGAACTGGAGCTGGGCCTGTGAGAGGGGGTCTTAACAGGCACAGTTTTTGTAGCTTTAGCCCTGGCAAAGGCCTTAATGGACATGGCTGCAGGAGGCCTAGCAGCTCCACGTGCAGGAGTTGAAATATCCAAGGGAATAGTGTCAGATAATTCCTGAGAAACCGCAACTGCAGGTTGGATTTCAGAAGCCGATTCCACCAGGTTAGAAGAGGCCTCGGTAGAAGGCAAATTTTCGGCTGAAGGAAGAACCGCTTGCTCGGTTTCAGCCGAAACCGAGACACTCGCGGTTGGCTTAACCGCGGTTTCGGCCGAAACCGCAGACCGCGAGTGTCGGTCCTTTTCTTGCTTTTGGATATTTGTGAAGTCGGAGGATCCGACGGCATAATATAAGCAAAATCAGAGCCGAAAAACTGCTCAGCAAATTCTGACCGACGTCTAAGCGTCCATCGGTTAAAAGAAGCACAGGCTAGACAAGCTGCTACGTCATGGTCTGGGCCTAAACAAGATAAGCAGTAAGAGTAGAAATCTTTATGAGGTATTTGTTTCCCACAAGTTAAACAGTTATTCACTTTTTCTGACATCGGCTGAGGCAAGAAAGAGTCCCCAACGGGGTACTTAGCTTTTTAGAAGTCTTCGGTAGTAGTAGAAGTATTCGGTAGTAGTAATCTCTGGATCTGACCGACCGGCACTTGTGAACAGGTTCTGCTTCGGGCACCACGCGGCAAGAAAGACTGAGGAAAATGGCGTCGGCTGATGCCTTTATACCCGAGTAACTGCAGCTATGACGTCGGGTGAAGTGCGACACCAGCCGAAGCCAGACCCAGACTTTGGAATCCGGCCAACCGAAGGGCTGCCTGACGACAGGACAACCCATTTGTAAGGACTGCAGATGCATCCTTGAAGGACATCCTGGACTGCAGCTGTATGAGCACTTGAACATCTACATTTATGGTAGGTACAAAACTGTACTATGTTCATCGTGCATACAGCTGCAGTCATAACAGATGGGTAGAATCCCAAAGCTAAGTAAGGGTGGTAGGCAATAAGTGGAACTAGGAGGGGCTAGGATGCCCTGCAGGACTGCTGTGGCAAAGCCCGCTCTAGATTTAGAGTATAGTGGGAGGTGATAGTGCTTGGAGAAAGTGTGCACTGAACTCCAGGTGGCTGCTTCCAAAATATCCTTGGTAGGGACCCCCCTGAGGAAGGCTGCAGAGATAGCTGTGGCTCTGGTGGAGTGGGATCTGATGCATGCAGGCACAGTTTTTCCATGAAATGAGTAACAAAAGCGTATGCAGTGGGCTATCCATTTTGAAATTGTCTGTTTGGAAATAGCCTTTCCTTGAGCACCTGCAGCATAGGACACAAAGAGTTGCTCAAATTTCCTGAATGGCTTTGTCCTGTCCAAATAATAACAAAGTTGTCTGTGAATGTCCAAGGAATGTAGTAGTCTTTCCCCTTTGTTTTGTGGATTAGGATAAAAGGTAGGTACGTGGATAGTCTGATTCAAAGCTACACTGGATACTACCTTTGGCATAAAGGTAGGGTTGGTTCTTAAGGAAACCTCTGTCCTGATGGAAAATGAAGAATGGTTGCACAGCCATGAGGACCTGTAGCTCCGAAACCCTGCTAGCTGAGGTGATAGCCAGAAGAAAGGCTGCTTTCCATGACAAGTACTGTAACTCTGATGAAGAAGCTGGCTCGAAGGGAGGAAGGGTCAGCTTTTCCAATACGAAGTTGAGGTCCCAAGCAGGGACTGGTAGTTTTCTTGGGGGTTTTATATTCTTTGCCCCTCTGAGGAACTGCCTTAAGAGAGGATGGGAGAATAAAGGACGATCTGTGTTGTATTGTGCAGAAATGGCTGAAGCGTGGATCCTGATGGAGGAGAAGGAAAGTCCATTGTTTAACATCTCAGCTAGGTACTGTAAAATTTGAGGTATATTTATTACCCAAGGACTCTGCCCCTCCTTTTGATTCCAGGCACAAAATCGTTTCCATTTAGCGGAGTAGGCCTTTCTAGTAGAAGGTCTTCTGGCCTCCAAGATGACATCCTGCACCTCCTTGGAGAGGAGAAACTGTTGGGAAATCAAGGAATTCTCCATGCAGCTAGATTTAGAGTTTTGAGATGGCTGTGAAGAGGTTTGTAGTTGTGCTGGGACAACAGAAGAGGGACTAGAGGCAGGATCCATGGTGGGGAATGTGTCAGGCACTTTAGGAGCGGATACCAGTGTTGCCTTGGCCAGTCTGGAGCAATGAGAATCATTTTCGGCCTCTCTGCTCTGGCTTTTAATAGAACTTTGGGCAGTAGAGGAAGAGGCGGGAAGGCATAGACTGTCAAAGTTGCCCAATTGAAGGAAAGTGCGTCCACTTTCCAGGCCTGTGGATGATAGGTCCTTGAACAAATTTTTTTCAACTGGCAATTTCTGGTAGCAAAGAGATCTATGTCTGGCTGTCCCCATGCATGAGTTATCTTTTTGAAAATATGAGGATACAACTTCCATTCGTGTGGATCTGTCATATTTCTGATTAGATTGTCTGCCAGTGTGTTTTCCTTCCCTGGCAGGAATTGTGCCTGTAGCTGAATTTTAAATTCCAGTGCTGTGTTCCATTGGGTCATGGCTTGCCTGCACATGGGGTACTAATGAGTTCCCCCCTGTTTGTTTATGTACCACATCACTGTGGTGTTGTCTGTCCTTATCAATAGCTGGCCTGGATGCAGTAGGTCTTTGAAGGTCATAATAGCCTTTTGCACGGCTAGCATTTCCTTTTGGTTGATGTGAAGGAGCTTCTCTTTTCGTGCCCATTTTTCCTGAATGCACTGATTTGTCATGTGTGCTACCCAGGCGTAGTCTAAGGCATCTGTTGTGATGATTCGAGTTGCTTGAGTTACACAGAAAGGAAGACCTGTGTTTCTTTGGCAAGCTTGAGCCCACCACATAAATTCCTTTTGAAGGCATGGAATGAGTGGTATAATTGCTTCCAAGCTGTGGCTGTGTTGAGACCATAAGTTTTTTAGGTACCATTGAAGTTTCCTCATATGTAGCTTTGCACATGGGATAAGTAGGATGCAAGATGCCATGAATCCCAGAGCCTGCAGGACTTTCCTTGCAGTTAGCCTGGTGTAAGTTGCCATTTTTCTGAAGTATTGAGACAGTTGCCTTTGCTTGTCTGGCGTGAGGTAGTCCATCTGGGTGGTTGTGTCCAAGTTGGCACCCAGGAAAATAATTTGTTGAGAGGGTATTAGTTTTGATTTCTTTTTGTTGACTGTGTATCCCAGGAAGTTCAACAGTTTTATTACAAACGCCAGGTGCTGCAGTAGTATGTCCTTGCTGTCCGCTTGGATCAGGCAGTCATCCAGATATGGCTAGATTTGTATCCCTTGTAGTCTGCAGAAGGCGAATACTGATGCCAGGCATTTCGTAAACACTCTGGGTGCAGTAGATAAGCCAAAGGGCAATGCAGAGAATTGGCAATGGGTTGAACCTGCAAGAAATCTGAGGTATCTTCTGCAATCTTGTCTGATAGGGACATGCAGGTATGTCCTATGTTACCAGCCAAGACTCCTTGCCCAGCATGGGAAGAAGCTGCTGTAATGTGAGCATCTTGAATTTTGGCACCTGTAGATATGTGTTTAGGATGGATAGGTCTAAGATAGGTCTCCAATCTTTGTCTTTCCTTGGTACCAGGAATAGTCTGGAATAAAGCCCTTGACCTTGTTCTTTTGCAGGTACCTCTTGAATTGCTTTCATGTCCATGAGAGCTGAAATTTGTTTTTGTGCCTCTGCCCTTTGATTTTGTGGCAGGTTTGGCATGCCTCTCATTTTTAGAAGGTTGTGAAAGTGGAACCTGTAGCCTCTTGTCTATAATGTCCAGAATCCATTTGTCTTTTGTAATAATATGCCAATTTTTTTGAGAATAATGTCAGTTTTCCGCCCAAAGGTGCTGCCATTAAAGCTTTGCTTGGCAGATGTAGGGGGAAGTCATTCTGTCTGTTTTCTAAAAGACTGATCTATCTTCTCCACCTCTTGGGGTTGGTGCCTGCCACTGTCTGGCTCTGAAAGATCCTTGAGGTTGCCCTCTACCCCTTGGACGCCTGTATCTGCCCCTTTGAGGTCTGTCCGTGGCTGGAAAGGACCAGTTTTTTGAAGGCCAGTTTCTGCTGAAACGTGGAGGCTGTACCTGCAGGAAATCTTTCACTGTTTGCATTGATTTCGCTTTTTCCTCCATTTTCATTAGCACCTCCTCTGCTTTAACACCAAACAATACATCTTTTTGAAGGGGTGCATCTAATAATTTAGCTTTGACATGATCTGGTAAGGTTTGCTCTTTGAGCCAAGCATGCCTACGTATAACAGACCCCGTAACAGCAGCTCTACATGAGGCCTCTAAAGCATCAAAACCACACTGCAAGGTATGTTTACCCACTTGCTCTGCACCATGCAACAAATCCTGCAACTCTTAAATCTGGTTGTTCTGGTTGTGTCATTTTGCTTTTCAGCTGAGATATCAAAAACTGTTGATACTTTAACATATGGAACTGACAGTTTAATGCCCTCATGGTTAAGGTGGCCGAGGTGTACACCTTTTCACCCACCTTTCTAAAGATCTGGAATCTCTCTGAAGGTAATGGGTTTTAGCAGTAGAGGCCTTAATTCCCTTGGGACCCTGTGAAATCGTTTCTGGGTCAGCAGTATGGCTTTTATATAGGAACTGGTGAGAATCAGGAACCCGGTAATACCTGTCTGGTTTAACAGGAGCTGGAGGCAAAGAATCAGGATTAAGGCTGGCTTCTGTGTACACATCATCCAATATATCTAAAACAGGAGGGATAGCCAGAGGCCTATGCTGGGGGAGCAGAAGAAATTCCCTGAGCCTTTTCTTGGAATCTGAGTAATCTTGGCCTTCCCAGTGAAAGTGTTCCCTCACTGTATGCAGGGTTCCCCCAAAGGAGAAGTCCTCGGGGGGGACCGAGGGAATAGACTCCTCTGCATCAGAGTCTTCGAATGGAGAATAGGCACAATCCTGGTCCTCAGATAGTTCTGAGGCAATAGAAGCTTGATCTGAGGAAGGGTAGTCTTCCTCTTATCTGAGCCTTTTGTCAGAGGGGGGTTGAGAACCCCTGATAAGAGTAATCAAATCCTCAGCCATTTTAAGCATCTGTTTTTTAGGCATGGAGCCTTGAGAGGGTGTCTGAGGAACCTGTTTTTTGGTTTTCATGGCTGTTTTAGATTTAGCGAAGGCTTTAATAGAGAAGGAGGAAGGCCTGAATACCCCTTGAGATATGGCAGGCCTGTCTAAATTCTGAGTTTCCCCGCCAGGAGCGGCGTCGGTATCTGTAGTAGGAATGGGGGCCTAGGAGCCTGCGACCTCGGGCACTGAAGACACCGGTAATGCATTGTCATCGGTACTCAGGGGCTGCGTAGGCGCCTCGCTGAGTACCGGAGAACTGGTGTCGGCCTAAGCGTGGTATCCGTAGGTGGTGCGGACCTCGTATGCCGGTCCTTATCTTTGCGTTTTTTGCTCAAAACTGGAGTCGGGGTATCCGACGACCTAATATAATTAAATTTTTTGCCAAAAAAGTGAAGGGCGAACTCTGCCCGACGCTTAATAGTGCGTTTGTTGAATCTAGCACAAAAACGGCAGGCCAAGACGTCGTGGTCTGGGCCTAAGCAAGGTATACAGTAAGAGTGGAAATCCTTATGCGGTATTTGCTTCCCACACGAAATGCAATTATTAACTTTGTCTGACATCGGTCTGAGGCAAGAAAAGTTTCCCCAACAGGGTACTTAGCTTTCAAGAAGACTTCGGCTGAAATGCTTTCGTAAATCTCAGGAGCTGGCCGACTGGCACTTGCGAACTGCTTCTGCTTCGGGCACCGCGCAAGAAAGATTGGGGAAAATGGCGTCGGCTGCCTCTTTTATACCCCTGCCGCACTGACGTCAGGGAAGAAGCGACGACAACCGACGCCAGACCTAGACTTTGGAATTCAGCCGACCGAGGACCCGCCTGACGGCAGGATAACCCATCTGTTATGACTGCAGCTGTATGCACGATGAACATCTATTGGCTGATGGACTGGCACACTCTCCACATGAGATATCCCATTGATGAAGACTAACAGTGAATGTGTTTAAACCTCTGCAGTTATGGTTAGCATTTGACACAACTTTGCAGAGATGCATCATTTGGTTCGATGGTGCTCAGGAATATTCTGTCGTGAGATCTCCCAAGGTTTAGGTAGTGAGGGACTCTGTCCCACAGCCAAGGATTACGTGAAGATTGACAACATCAGATAAAGACCTTATGTCTTGCCATAACATTCCATCTGTGTTATCGATCTTCACTAGTCCCTGACATTCCCCCCTCCTTCCCCCTGCCTAAGACTTTTAGAGGATTGAATACTCCCACAGACTGGCTTCATAATTGGGACGCAGATTTGGTCTCATATTTGTTACTTCTTGTCTGCCTGTCGCTGTTATAAGCAAACTCGATCTGAGGTAATTTAGGGAGGAGCATTCTGGGTAGAGCCTAGCTTGGGAGGAGTGAGCTGTAAAAATGGCCGAGTCTGTTGCGAGGCTCAGAACTGAGCCCACAGTCAAAGATTAGTAAAGACCGACATCACAGATGGAATCTTATGGTAAGACATAACTTCTTTTATCTGATGTTGTCAATCTTCACGTAATCCTTGGCTGTGGGACAGAGCCCCTCGCTACCTAAACCTTTGGAGATCTCAACAGAATATTCCTGAGCACCACTGAACCAAATGATGCATGTTCCCTAGAGACCTGCTCCAATTTGTAAAGAGTGATAAAGGTAATGACGAGATATCAAAGTAGCTGCTGCACAAATGTCATCTAAAGAAGCTCTAGCGTGAAAAACTGCAGAAGCTGTTATAGCTGTAGTTGAATGAGCTTTCACAGGACATGGTGGGTAAAGTTCCTCTGAGTGCTAATTAAAGGTGACAGCTCCTAAGCCATTTAGTTAAGGTAACCTTAGACAATGGCTTACCTAAAGAAAGTGATGAAAAGGCAGCAAACAGTTGGTCAAATTTTCCGACATCCTTTGTCCTTATGAAGGGAAAAATGTAAGTTGCCTGTGAACATCTAATAAATGTAGACAGTACTCTCCATTATTTGAGAAACTGGCGAAAAAGACTGGTAGATGCAAAGTTTAGTTAATATTTGACTCGAACCACCTTCGGCAAAAAGGATGGATTCGTCCTGAGACCCTGTCCTTATGAAATATTAAATAGGGTGGTTTGCAAGACAAGGCTTGAATTTCTGATATTTTTCTGGCTGAAGTGATAGCTACCAAAAACAGTTTTCCACGTCAAGAACTTAAATCTAAAACTTTATCTAGAGGCGCCACACATGGCTCAATATTACTATCAAGTGACCATTTGTTATGGTACAGTCTCCTGGTTGAAGGCTTATGGTGGGCCAAAATAATTTGGCAGACCGAGGAAGTAAGGGAGGAATGCCTGGCAATCATGGGAATTGGAGAAGCCACACAGTGAGCTTGAGATGCTGGAGATTCGGATGAACCATTCCCTCTGGGTGAGATAATAGGTCTGGTGCTGGGCCCAGAATCCAAGGTTTCCGAAGAAGGTGAGGCCAAAGGAAGGGAAACCAGACTTGTCGAGGCCAGAATGCAGCAATACAGATTACGGTGTTCTTCGACCTCCTGGTTTCTTCACAAACGGACATATCCGAGGAGTGGGGGTAAAGGCTTACAGAAGACTGGAGGGCTAATCGTGGAGAACGGCGACTCCCCCAGAGAGGAGATTAGGGCAAAGTAACTGCTGCACTTGTTCCGAAGGGACGCAAACAGCATGACTGGATTGAGAGACCACTTATGAGGCATTAGAATAGTTCTGCTCAACTTGTCCGCTATCACGCTGGCGCTCCCCAGAATGTGCATTGCCATCGGAAAGCAGTTGGAAGAAATTGCCCATTGCCAAACTCTGAGGGCTTCTTGACACAGCGGATAAGATTTGGTTCCCCCTTGTCCGTTGATGTACCAGACTACAGAAATGCTGTCTGTATTGCACTGTTCCCTAAAGGGAGGGCATCTTGAAATGCTTGCAACGCTAAGAGCAACACCCTCATCTCTAGAACACTGATGTGCAAATTGGCCTCCATTTGGGACCAAGTGTCTTGTACTGTCCTTCCCAGAAAATGCCCCCCCAAGCTATCTGAGAAGCATCCGTGGTCACTATGGCTTGGGCCTGAGGAAGGAGAAATGGGCAGTCCAACATGATTTCATTGGAATGGGGCCACCAAGACAGGTCTTATTTGCAATGATTGGTGACCAAGATCTGATGAGACATCGGCTGATTCAGTAATGACCACTGGGAGGCCAGAAGCCATTGAAGATTCCGCATGTGATATCTAGCCATGGGAACTAAGGTAATACAGGCCGCCATCGATCCCTAGCGCCTGTAGGATAAGTCCTGCTGGAACGCTTCTGTTCTGAATGATGTAGTTCACTTGTGAGTTGATCTTGTGGAACCTTTCTAATGGGAGTGATGCAAGTCCTGTGACTGTGTTTTGTAGCGCTCCAATGAATTCCAGTTGTTGTGTGGGTCCCAGATGGGATTTTTCATAATTTATTGTGATGCCTAAGGTGGTGCCAAAGATGAAGGGTATAATCTCTTGCCCTTACGAGTTGTGGCCTGGTGGCAGCAGTAAGAGCTAGTCATCAAAATATGGAAAGACTCTAAACCCTAGCTGTCGGAGATGCACTGCTATCACTGCCATGCATTTGGTAAACACCCTGGAGGCTGTAGTGAGACCAAAGGGTAGTGCTCTGAACTGATAGTGATTGGCTCCGAGCCAGAAACGCAGGAATCTTCTGGAGCATTTGTCCACTTTTATGTGGGAATAAGCATCTTGAAGATCTATTGAGCACATCCAGTCTTCTTTTTCTAAGAATGGAAGTATTGACTGTACCGAGACCATCCGGAATTTGGTTTGTTGAACCAATTTGTTCAACTGGCTAAGATCCAAAATGGGTCGCCAGTCCCCTGTTTCTTTGGGCACTAAAAAGAATCTTGAGTAGATTTCGGATCCTCTCTGGTCTGGTGGGACTGACTAGATGACTCTTGTCAAGCAGTTTTTTGGATTTCTATGACTACTGCTTCCCTGTGACTGTGTGGAAAGTACAGTTGTGTACACTTATCATAAATGTAGATGTTAGAGTGTATTCACTGTTGCAGTCATTACATTTGGGTAATCTGCTGGCAGGTTGCCCTCAGTAGGCCTGATTAACAAAGTCTTGAGTCCTGCTTCAGTTGCTGTCCCTTCTTCCATGACGTCAGGTCGTCAGGGGTATAAAACATGTAGCCGACGCCATTAAATCAGTTTTTCTTGTTCCAGGTGTCAGGTGCTCCCCAAATGGGGAGCCAAATATTTAAGTAACTAAAAACACAAAAATAGACCTCCAAACAAAAGCAAATACACCAAAAAGGCTTTTAAGCATAGTAAAGGACAGAAGAGGTATAGTAAGAGAAAAACAGGGGGTTGGAGGGAGGGTATCCAGGACTGCAACAGTGAATACACTCTAACATCTACATTTATGGTAAGTGTACACAACTGTACTATGTTCTTCATGTTTCACTGTTGCAGTCATTACATTTGGGTAGATTCCCAAAGCTACGGTTGGGAGGATGGATTTATAGAGCATTAGGACAAGCTATAAGGCCCTGCAGGACAGCAGAGGCAAAGCCAGCTCTGGATTTAGAGATGAAAGTTAAATGGCAATGTTTGGTGAACGTATTCACTGAGCTCCAGGTAGCAGTTTCTAGAAAGTCTCTGGTAGGAACACCTCTGAGAAAGGCTGTAGAAGTAGATGCAGCCCTGGTGGAATGAGATCTGATCCCCTGGGGGATAGTTTTACCATGGTGCATATAGCAGAAGCAAATACAATGGCTTATCCATTTGGAAATAGTCTGCTTTGAAACAGCCTTTCCCTCTGCCCCTGCAGCAAATGCCACCAGTAGTTGTTCAGATTTTCTTTGAGATTTTGTCCTGTTTAAGTAAAATCTAAGTTGGCCGTGTACATCTAATGAATGCAGAATCCGTTCCCCCTTGTTCTGTGGATTGGGAAAGAAAGTTGGCAAATGAATGATCTGATTAAGAGCCACACTGGATACCACCTTAGGCATGAAGGATTGATTGGTCCTGAGAGACACCCTGTCCACATGAAAAATAATGAAAGGCTCCACTGACATAAGAGCCTGTAATTCAGAAATCCTTCTAGCTGAAGTGACTGCTAAAAGGAAAGCTGTTTGGAGAGAAATTTTAAGACTGCAGTAGCAGCTGGCTCGATAGGAGTAAGAGTGAGTTTTTCCAATACAAAATTCAGGTCCCAGGCAGGGGTTGGAGCTCTCCTGGGTGGTCTTACATTTTTGGCCCCTCTGAGATACTGCTTTAGCAAAGGATGAGAGAAGAGGGGAGGTTCTGTGTTGTAATGAGCTGAAATGGCTGAGGCATGGATTTTTATGGAAGAAAAGGCCAGGCTCTTGTGAAGCATCTCAGTTAAGTATTGTAAAATCTGAGGAATATTGGGCACTGTTGTGTTTATCCCTTGTGATTGATTCCAGGCACAGAAACTTTTCCATTTGTCAGCATAAGATTTTCTAGTACTAGGCCTTCTTGCCTCCAAAATGACATCCATCACAGGTTTGCTGAGGGATGCTAAGGGTGAATTTAGGTGATTAGCCACGCTGCAAGATTCAAAGTCTGGAACTGAGTGTGCAGAATTTGGTTGTTCTGCTGAGACAGTAAGGTGTCTGAGGCAGGTGCCACGGTGGAAGGTGTGACACATTGCGCAGGAGTGAGTACCAGTGTTGGCAAGACCAGTCTGGAGCAATCAAAATCATTTTTGGTTTGTCCTTTCTGACTTTTAGTAGAACATTGGAGAGCGGAGAGCAGAGGCAGAGGGGGAAAGGCATAGACTGACAGGTTTTTCCAGCTGAATGAAAGAGCATCCACTTTCCAGGCTTTTTTGTGATGAGTTCTCATGCAGAATTTGTCCAACTGACAGTTCTGGGGTGAGGCAAAAAGATCTATGTCTGGACTCCCCCCCATTTGCGTGTCAACATGTTGAAAATCTGTGGTTCCAGTTTCCATTCGTGTGGGTCCATGAGATTTCTGCTTAGTTCGTCTGCCAGAGTATTCAGCTCTCCTGGCAGGAATTGAACTTGTAGTTGAATTTGATAGGTCAAGGCCGTGTTCCACAATGCCATGGCTAGTCTGCAAAAGGGGTAGGAGTGTGTACCCCCCTGCTTGTTTATGTACCACAACTGTGGTGTTGTCAGTCTTTATCATTAATTTTCCTGGATGAAGGTAGTCCGTGAAGGCTGCCAGCGCATTCTGTACAGCTAGCATCTCTTTTTGACTGATATGAAGGTGCATTTGATTTGGGGTCTATTTGTCCTGAATGCACTTCCCTGCCAGATAAGCCCCCCCCCCCCCAAGCATAGTCTGATGCATCTGAAGTTAGGGTTTGGGCGGCAGGGGGTGGAGTGAATGGCAGTGCCTTGTTTTGGTGGCAGGCATCTGCCCACCATAGGAACTCTAGTTGCAGGCAAGGTATGATAGGAATCATTGTTTCCAGGCTGTGACAATGTTGACTCCATAAACTCTAAGTACCACTGAAGTTTCCTCATATGCAGTCTTGCATATGGAATTAGAAGAATGCAGGAGGCCATGAACCCCAAGGCTTGCAGAATTTGTCTTGCAGACAGCAGGGTTTTTGTGGTCACCTGTCTGAAGTAAGTCACCAAATGAATTTGATTTTCTGGCGTAAGGTAAGCCATCTGGGCAGTTGTATTCAAGCTTGCACCCAGGAATGTAATTTTTTGAGAGGGTACCAGTTGTGATTTACTTTCGTTTATGGTGTACCCTAGACAAGTTAGAAAGTACAGTTTTGTACCTACCATAAATGTAGATGTTCGAGTGCTCATACAGCTGCAGTCATAACAGATGGGTTATCCTGCCGTCAGGCGGGTCCTCGGTTGGCCGAATTCCAAAGTCTAGGTCCGGGGTCGGTTGTCGTCGCTTCCACCCTGACGTCAGTGCGGCAGGGGTATAAAAGAGGCAGCCGACGCCATTTTCTTCAGTTTTTCTTGCCCCAGATGTCAGGTGCCCCCAGAAGGAAGGCAAACATAATGTTATGCAAAAGTGCAATGTTAATAAATCAAAAACAGTAGTTGCAAGCAAATACACCATAAAAGAATACCCCAAAAGGTTATATGAAAAAGGTTTGTCATAAGGCCTGTCCTAAGAGGGGTTGGAGGGAGGGAAACCTGGACTGCAGCTGTATGAGCACTTGAACATCTACATTTATGGTAGGTACAAAACTGTAATATGTTCATCGTCATACAGCTGCAGTCATAACAGATGGGTAGAATCCCAAAGCTAAGTAAGGGTGGTAGGCACTAAGTGGAACTAGGAGGGGCTAGGATGCCCTGCAGGACTGCTGTGGAAAAGCCCGCTCTAGATTTAGAGTATAGTGGGAGGTGATAGTGCTTGGAGAAAGTGTGCACTGAACTCCAGGTGGCTGCTTCCAAAATATCCTTGGTAGGGACCCCCCTGAGGAAGGCTGCAGAGGTAGCTGTGGCTCTGGTGGAGGGGGATCTGATGCATGCAGGCACAGTTTTTCCATGAAATGAGTAACAAAAGCGTATGCAGTGGGCTATCCATTTTGAAATAGTCTGTTTGGAAATAGCCTTTCCTTGAGTACCTGCAGCATAGGACACAAAGAGTTGCTCAGATTTCCTGAATGGCTTTGTTTTGTCCAAATAATAACGAAGTTGTCTGTGAATGTCCAAGGAATGTAGTAGTCTTTCCCCTTTGTTTTGTGGATTAGGATAAAAGGTAGGTACGTGGATAGTCTGATTCAAAGCTACACTGGATACTACCTTTGGCATAAAGGTAGGGTTGGTTTGTAAGGAAACTCTGTCCTGATGGAAAATGATGAATGGTTGCACAGCCGTGAGGGCCTGTAGCTCCGAAACCCTGCGAGCTGAGGTGATAGCCAGAAGAAAGGCTGCTTTCCATGACAAGTACTGTAACTCTGATGAAGAAGCTGGCTCGAAGGGAGGAAGGGTCAGCTTTTCCAATACAAAGTTGAGGTCCCAAGCAGGGACTGGTAGTTTCCTTTGGGGTTTTATATTCTTTGCCCTTCAGAGGAACTGCCTTAAGAGAGGATGAGAGAATAAAGGAGGATCTGTGTTGTATTGTGCAGAAATGGCTGAAGCGTGGATTTTGATGGAGGAGAAGGAAAGTCCATTGTTTAACATCTCAGCTAGGCACTGTAAAATTTGAGGTATATTTATTACCCAAGGATTCTGTCCCTTCTTTTGATTCCAGGCACAAAATCATTTCCATATGGCAGAGTACGCCTTTCTAGTAGAAGGTCTTCTGGCCTCCAAGATGACATCCTGCACCTCCTTGGAGAGGAGAAACTGTTGGGAAATCAAGGAATTCTCCATGCCGCTAGATTTAGAGTTTTGAGGTGGCTATGAAGAGTTTTGTAGTTGTGCTGGGACAACAGAAGAGGGACTAGAGGTAGGATCCATGGTGGGGAATATGTCAGGCTCTTCAGGAGCGGATACCAGTGTTGCCTGGGCCAGTCTGGAGCAATGAGAATCATTTTCAGCCTCTCTGCTCTGGCTTTTAGTAGGACTTTGGGCAGCAGAGGAAGAGGCGGGAAGGCATAGACTGTCAATGTTGCCCAATTGAAGGAAAGTGCGTCCACTTTCCAGGCCTGTGGATGATAGGTCCTTGAACAAAATTTTTTCAACTGGCAATTTCGGTGGGTAGCAAAGAGATCTATGTCTGGCTGTCCCCAAGCCTGAGTTACCTTTGTGAAAATTTGAGGATGCAACTTCCATTCGTGTGGATCTGTCATATTTCTGCTTAGGTTGTCTGCCAGTGTGTTTTCCTTCCCTGGCAGGAATTGTACCTGTAGCTGAATTTTCAGTTCCAGTGCTGTGTTCCATAGGGTCATGGTTTGCCTGCACAGGGGGTATGAATGAGTTCCCCCCTGTTTGTTTATGTACCACATCACTGTGGTGTTGTCTGTCCTTATCAATAGCTGGCCTGGATGCAGTAGGTCTTTGAAGGTCATAATAGCCTTTTGCACGGCTAGCATTTCCTTTTGGTTGATGTGAAGGAGCTTCTCTTTTCGTGCCCATTTTCCCTGAATACACTGATCTGTCATGTGTGCTCCCCAGGCGTAGTCTGAGGCATCTGTTGTGATGATTTGAGTTGCTTGAGGTACACAGAAAGGAAGACCTGTGTTTCTTTGGCAAGCTTGAGCCCACCACATAAATTCCTTTTGAAGGCATGGAATGAGTGGTATAATTGCTTCCAAGCTGTGGCTGTGTTGAGACCATAATTTTTTAGGTACCATTGAAGTTTCCTCATATGCAGCTTTGCACATGGGATTAGTAGGATGCAACATGCCATGAATCCCAGAGCCTGCAGGACTTCCCTTGCAGTTAGCCTGGTGTAAGTTGCCATTTTTCTGAAGTATTGAGACAGCTGCCCTTGCTTGTCTGGCGTGAGGTAGGCCATCTGGGTGGTTGTATCCAAGCTGGCACCCAGGAAAATTATTTGCTGAGAGGGTATTAGTTTTGATTTCTTTTTGTTGACTGCGTATCCCAGGAAGTTCAACAGTTTTAGATACAATAGATTTGTATCCCTTGTAGTCAGCAGAAGGCGATTACTGATGCCAGGCATTTCGTAAACACTCTGGGCGCAGTAGATAAGCCAAAGGGCAATGCAGAGAATTGGTAATGGGTTGAACCTGCAAGAAATCTGATCTTCTGCAATCTTGTCCGATAGGGACATGCAGGTATGCCTCCTTGAGGTCCAATGTTACCAGCCAAGACTCCTTGCCCAGCATGGGAAGAAGCTGCTGTAATGTGAGCATCTTGAATTTTGGCATCTGTAGATATGTGTTTAGGATGGATAGGTCTAAGATAGGTCTCCAATCTTTGTCTTTCCTTGGTACCAGGAATAGTCTGGAATAAAGCCCTTGACCTTGTTCTTTTGCAGGTACCTCTTGAATTGCTTTCATGTCCATGAGAGCTGAACATTTTTTTTGTGCCTCTGCCCTTCGATTTTGTGGCAGGTTTGGCATGCCTCTCATTTCTGGAAGGGTGTGAAAGTGGAACCTGTAGCCTCTGTCTATAATGTCCAGAATCCATTTGTCTTTTGTAACAATATGCCAATTTTTTGAGAATAATGTCAGTTTTCCACCCAAAGGTGCTGCCATTAAAGCTTTGCTTGGCAGGTGTAGGGGGAAGTCATTGTGTCTGTTTACTAAAAGACTGTGATCTATCTTATCCACCTCTTGGGGTTGGTGTTTGCCACTGTCTGGCTCTGAAAGATCCTTGAGGTTTGCCCTGTACCCCTTGGATGCCTGTATCTGCCTCTTTGAGGTCTGTCCGTGGCTGGAAAAGACCAATTTTTTGAAGGCCAGTTTCTGCTGAAACGTGGAGGCTGTACCTGCAGGAAATCTTTCACTGTTTGCATTGATTTCACTTTTTCCTCCATTTTCTTTAGCACTTCCTCTGCTTTAACACCAAACAATACATCTTTTTGAAGAGGTGCATCTAATAATTTAGCTTTGACATGATCTGGTAAGGTTTGCTCTTTGAGCCAAGCATGCCTACGTATAACAGACCCCGTAACAGCAGCTCTACATGAAGCCTCTAAAGCATCAAAACCACACTGCAAGGTATGTTTACCCACTTGCTCTGCACCATGCAACAAATCCTGCAACTCTTTTAAATCTGGTTGTGTCATCTTGCTTTTCAGCTGAGATATCAAAAACTGTTGATACTTTAACATATGGAACTGACAGTTTAATACCCTCATGGTTAAAGTGGCCGAGGTGTACACCTTTTCCCCCCACCTTTCTAAAGATCTGGAATCTCTCTCTGAAGGTAATGGGTTTTTAGCAGTAGAGGCCTTAATTCCCTTGGGACCCTGTGAAATATTTTCTGGGTCAGCAGTATGGCTTTTATAAAGGAACTGGTGAGAATAAGAAACCCGGTAATACCTGTCTGGTTTAACAGGAGCTGGAGGCAAAGAATCAGGATTAAGGCTGGCTTCTGTGTACACATCATCCAATATATCTAAAACAGGAGGGATAGCCAGAGGCCTATGCTGGGGGAGCAGAAGAAATTCCCTGAGCCTTTTCTTGGAATCTGAGTAATCTTGGCCTTCCCAGTGTAAGTGTTCCCTCAATGTATGCAGGGTTTCCCCAAAAGAGAAGTCCTCAGGGGGAGAGACCGAGGGAATAGACTCCTCTGCATCAGAGTCTTCGAATGGAGAATAGGCACAATCCTGGTCCTCAGATAGTTCTGAGGCAATAGAAGCTTGATCTGAGGAAGGGTAGTCTTCCTCTAATCTGGGCCTTTTTGTCAGAGGGGGGTTGAGAACACCTGATAAGAGTAATCAAATCCTCAGCCATTTTAAGCATCTGTTTTTTAGGCATGGTGCCTTGAGAGGGTGTCTGAGGAACCTGTTTTTTTGGTTTTCATGGCTGTTTTAGATTTAGTGAAGGCTTTAATAGAGAAGGAGGAAGGCCTGAAGACCCCTTGAGAAATGATAGGTCTGTCTAAATTTTGAGTTTCCCCGCCAGGAGTGGCGTCGGTATCTGTAGTAGGAATGGGGGCAGAGGAGCCTGCGACCTCGGGTACTGAAGACACCGGTAATGCATTGTCACCGGTACTCAGGGGCTGCGTAGGCGCCTCGCTGAGTACCGGAGAACCGGTAGTCGGCATTAGCGTGGTATGAGTAGGTGGTGCGGACCTCGTATGTCGGTCCTTATCTTTGCGTTTTTTGCTCAAAACTGGAGTTGGAGTATCCGACAACATAATTAAATTTTTTGCCAAAAAAGTGAAGGGCGAACTCTGCCCGACGCTTAATAGTGCGTTTGTTGAATCTAGCACAAAAACGGCAGGCCGAGACGTCGTGGTCTGGGCCTAAGCAAGGTATACAGTAAGAGTGGAAATCCTTATACGGTATTTGCTTCCCACATGAAATGCAATTATTAACTTTGTCTGACATCGGTCTGAGGCAAGAAAAGTTTCAACGGGTACTTAGCTTTCAAGAAGACTTCGGCTGAAATACTTTCGTAAATCTCAGGAGCTGGCCGACCAGCACTTGCGAACTGCTTCTGCTTCGGGCACCGCGCGGCAAGAAAGACTGAAGAAAATGGTGTCGGCTGCCTCTTTTATACCCCTGCCGCACTGACGTCAGTGAGGAAGCGACGACAACCGACGCCGGACCTAGACTCTGGAATTCGGCCGACCGAGGACCCGCCTGACGGCAGGATAACCCATCTGTTATGACTGCAGCTGTATGCACGATGAACATCCTTTGTTACAAACGCCAGATGTTTTTGAAGAATGCCCCTGTTTTCTGCCTGAATTAGACAATCGTCCAGGTATGGATATATTTGAATATTTCTTTGCCTGCAAAATGAAATTACTGGAGCCAGGTACTTTGTGAAGACCCTGGGTGCAATAGATAAGCCAAAGGGCAGTGCAGAGAACTGGTAATGCAAGTAGCCTGCTTTGAAGCAGAGGTATCATCTGCAAGATTCCCTGACTGGGATATGCAGGTAAGCCTTTTTAAGTCTAGAGTTACCAACCAGGCATCTTTGCCTAGCATAGGAAGTAACTGTTGAAGAGTCAGCATCTTGAATTTTGGAATGTCCAGAAATGTGTTTACAGTAGTAAGTCCAGAATTGGACGCCATGATTTGTCTTTTCTGGGTACCAAGAAAAGTCTTGAATAGAAACCTTGTCCCTTTTCCTCTTCTGGGACTGGCTGAATAGCTCCCATGTTCATGAGAGACAGTACTTGTTTCTGGGCCTCTGCCCACTGATTTGGGGGCAGGTCTGGCCATCCATTTGGGATTGGCAACGTGTGGAAATGCAATCTGTATCCCTGGGATACTATATGTAAAACCCATTTGTCCTGGGTTATAAGTTGCCAGTTTCTTAGATGAAGTGCCAGTTTCCCCCCCAAAGGGGTGGCTGAAAGCTAAGTGCTTGGTAAATGTAGGGGGAAGTTATTGAGACTGCTTACCATAGGGAGGTGTCGTGTTGTTTACAGATTTGGAGGAAGAGGAGACACCCCATTGCTTTGTTCTAAAAGTCCTTGTGACTGAAACCTGGAGCCTTTGGAATGTCTGGGTTTGACTTGAGTGGCTCTCGAAGGGACTGGAAAGGACCAGTTCTTAGTAGGCCAGTGCCTACTAAATCTTGGAGGTTGCACTTGTAAGAAATATTTCACAGTTTGCATAGATTTAGCTTTATCTTCCATATTTTTTAAAACTTTTTCAGCCTTATTACCAAAGAGACGGTCCTGTTGTAAAGCAGCATCCAACAATTTTGCTTTAACATGATCAGGCAGAGTTTGCTCTTTGAGCCAAGCATGCCTTCTTAGCACAGAGCCAGTTACAGCAGCCCTGCAAGAGGCCTCCAAAGAATCAAAACCACATTGCAAAGTATGTTTTCCAACTTGTTCAGCTGAATGCAATAAATCCGGTAAATCTTTACTTTCCACACAGTCAGAAATTAACATAATTTTCTGTTTAAGCAGTCCCATGATATGCTGCTATTTAAGAATATGAAATTGACAGTTTAAAGCCCCAATTGCCAAGGTTGCAGAAGTGTAAACCTTCTTACCCCATCTATCCAGCGCCCTGGAATCTCTATCAGAAGGGGTAGGATTTTTAGCAGTAGAGGCCTTAATGCCCTTGGGACCCTGAGAAATGGTTTCAGGATCTGCAATAAGATTTATTTTTGAAAAGGAATTTGTGGGAGTCAGGAACCCTGTAGTATCTGTCTGGCTTACAAGGAGCCGGAGGCAGAGAATCAGGAGTCATACTAGATTCTGAAAAAACATCAACAACAATGTCTAGAACAGGAGGTATAGCCAAAGGCCTATGTTGAGGAAGAAGAAAATCCCTAAGTCTTCTCTTTAGATTCAGAGCAATCCTGACTTTCCCAGTGGAAATGCTCCTGTAAGGTATGTAAAGTTTCCCCAAAAGAAAAATCCTCAGGGGGAGAAGCAGAATGGTATCTTCTGCATCAGAGTCCTCATAAGTAGGTAGACAAGATCCTGTTCATTAGAAGAGTCAGAAGAAATAGAATCCTGCTCAGAAGATTCATAATCAATGTCCTGCCTAGGCCTTTTACAAGGGGGGGTGGGGTGGCTACCCCTGATCAGAGTAATTAAATCTTCAGCCATTTTGATCATTTGGTTTTTAGGCATAGGGGCCTGCACATGTGGCCCAGGCGTCAGTTTTTTAGACATAGATTTAGATTTTGGCCTTAGACTTGAAGATTGCGTCAGTCTAATATACAAATCTGTAGGCCTGAAAACACCCTCAGAAGCCGGTGCCTAAACAGCGGTTCTGGACCCATCTAAGGTAGAGACATTCGTGGATTCCATAATTGAAGCATCTCGCGGTATACCGGACTCCAAAAGGGTCTCAGTAGAGGCCTGCGAATCAGAAGTAGCAGGTATCAGGGGCTGCAAAAGCACCTCACTGAGTACCAGCGAACTGGCGACTGGCTTAGGAGAAGCCTAGTCGTCAGTTTTGGACCTCGAACAGCCTGTATTTTTCTTTGCGTTTTTTTTAGATATTCCGGTAGTCAGATTGCTAACCAACGACATTTCTGGATAATTAAAATGTGAGCCAAAATATTTAGAAGCCAAAATATACAGACGTTTAATAGTGCATTGATTAAATTTAGCACAAAACCGACAGCAAGGTACGTTGTGGTCAGGGCCTAGGCAAGGAATAGAGTACAAATGAAAATCCTTAGGAGTTACTTGCTTCCTACAAGTAATACAATTATTAACTTTTACGGACATCGGTAAGGAGCAAGAAAAAGTTTCCCTAACAGGGTATTTAGTTTTTTAGTTGAAGACTTCGGTTCTGAAACTCAAAAACGAAAATTTCAGGAGTCCGCCGACCAGCACTTGCAAACTGCTTCTGCTTCGGGCACCGCATGGCAAGAAAGTCTGATGTAATGGCGTCAGCTGCATGTTTTATACCCCTGACGACCTGATGTCATGGAAGAAGGGACAGCAACCGACACAGGACTCAAGGCTTTGTTAATCAGGCCAACTGAAGGCAACCTGCCAGCAAATTACCCAAATGTAATGACTGGAACAGTGAAACACGAACATCATCGTCTGGGAGTCTTTTTTTTTTTTTTTTTTGTGTGTGTTTTTGGATTCGCTGAAAGGAGAATGATGCATATTCTGGACACGATCCCCTGCACCAATCTGTCTGTTGTCATTTGTAGCCAGGCAGATTGGTGCAGGGATAACTGCCTCCAGAAGGCGGCAATTGGGTGTCCCGTTCAGGAGCACTGGTAGGAGTTACCAGAGAAAGAATTACTGGACCCCTGGCTCTGCAGGCCACTTCTGCCTTTTGAGCAGCGTCTTCCATTACTCCCCCCTTTTGCCCTAGGAGAAGTCCATCCCAAACGAGTCCTGGAAAGGCCCTTGGGACTTTTGAACCATAGACTCCCACTTCCCTGGTTCCTAGAGTAGGGCCATTGAGGAGCGGAGAAGAGAGTATATGCCCAAGGCAGTGTGTGTCTTCCCATCCTTCTCACATCTTGCTAGTGTATCTTTCACCTTAGGTCCAAACAGAGATGATCCGTCAAACAGAGTTAACAAAGATTTAAATGCCCCTGCAAAGTCACACAAGTGCATCCAGGCGTGTCTCCTAATGGCTACACGTGAACCTGCTGCTCTTTTTGTCCCTTCAGCTGCATGAGCAATTAGTCTCATGGATGAACTGGAAATCGATTCAAGGGTGGCGAACTGAGAGGTAACCTTATCTCAGACCCCTTCAGCAACTGCTCCTGAGACAGTATCTGAAAGGTCTTTAATCAAATCACTCTGCAACCTACTGAAGTGTGCCATGTAGTTCAAGGACCTGAGAATGAAGGTTGATGAAGCGCATATGTGCTTCCCAAATCTATCCATAATGCTAGACTTCTTGTAGGAGGATGGATAGTAGGACTTTCTTCTGCAAGTTTCTTTTTAGTGGCTGCCGCTATCACCATGGCACCTACAGGAATACCCTTATCCCAATGTTGCTCATCCTTAGGGGCACACAAAATCCAGTCAGGTTACTTGGGGATCAGCTCGATGGAGTCTGGAATTTTCCAGGCCCACTGAGTGATCAGTTTAATAAGCTTGTCAGCGGGTGGAGAGATCCAAGAGGTAGAGGGCTGGGCATGAAAAGACTCTAGGTATACAGATTCCTCTGAGGAAGGCTGGAGGGAAGTCCAGCCACCTCTCTGCTTCAGGATTTCTAGGATGTCCCCGAAGGAATCAATTAGGGGGGGGTGACCAAGGGGAACCTTCCACTTCATCTAAATCAGTTTCCTCTGTGAAAGACTCTTCAGGGGAGTTCAAGTGCTTCCTCGTGCAACTTTTCTTTGAAGGTACATCGTTGGTGGGATGCTTCAGGGAAGTATCCTAAGAGGAAATCACCATGGTGGATCACTTCTGAGGCATTTGTGCCTTCTGTCCCAGGAATGAGGCTGGAGGAAGCTCCAGTGGAGGGGATGGAGAAGATACTTAGCTCGACAGGATTAGCAAGGACAGAGTCCACAATGGACAAAGCCTTCTCCATGATGCGAAAGGCAGCCCCCCCCCTGTAGTAGAGGGATGGGAGCCCGGAACCAAACAAGACTCCTTCAAAACCATGGTCCCACCCCGCACCGAGGAAGGCGGCTCCAAAGTAGACGGGCCAGGGTCGACCTTACAAATGCCAAGGCACCGAGGAGCATGGAAACCTCCGAAAGGATCGAAGTCGAACCCTGTCCCTCGCAACCAACGACAAAGCCTCGACCCAGGGAGGTCTCCAGTTCAGACAAACCAGAAGAGCTCAAGGCGATCCTCGGTTCCGAAAAAGAAACTCTAACCAGCACAGAGGCAGTCGAGCCAGGCAGGTCGGTACCAGGGGCTCCAAAGGCTCAGCTGGAGTTGGAGGAGGAATCTGAGCTAGTGTTGATGAAGGACCAATTCCGCAGCCAAGTTGGCTGGGAACTGATGATGGAGGTAACCCTCTTGCAGTCAGGAGTTGGTTGACAAGTCTCATGATGTCTTACTCAGACAGCTCTTAGTTGACCGAATACAAGAAGCTGAAGGACACCTATGTGGTATAGGTTCCAGGAAAGGACTGGGTGGCCGGTCAGCAAAAGGGTCCACTGATGGCGAATAGGAGGTCCTTGGTAAGGAAATGAAGCTAGCTTGCTTCTGTACCGATAAAACCACTGGTACAGATGCTCCTCCGAAATTTGGCCTGATGTTGAATCACCCCTATCAGTGCCTTGGAAAATGTCGACACTGTAGGTGGTTTTGTCACTTCAGAAGGCGGTTCTGAGGAACTTCTAGGAACTGAATGTGGTCGTTTTTTTGTCTTGGGATGACGAAGATGAAGAGGAGGAAGAGCTTACTTCAGTTCTTGATCCAGATATGGCCTCTTCAAAATTATCCTTTAATAGCCCTTTCAAGATAAGTTTGTTTCTCCGCTCAGTCAAGGTTCTGGCACAGAAACCATCGCAAATCATGCAATCCTCCTGGAGGTGGACAGTGCCTAAACAACAGATACAGAAAACAAGCCCATCTGAGTTGGGCATCTTCCTTTCACATTTTTGGCATCTCTTAAAGCCAGAAAAACCCTTAGATGACTCATTGTCCATGCTACAAAAGAAAGGCCTAATAGTTTAATACACACACAAACACACACACAAACACGGAGAAACAGAGAGACACCAAGAAAGTCTTTTTTTTTTTTTTTTTTTTTTAAGGACAGGAAAAGAGGGAAAATGGTAATGAAGATTACCCTGAGGTAAAAAAAAAAGCAGAACAGAAAGAGAAGAGATGGTACAATAATGGTATGTACAGCTACGTAATGGTAGATGAAAAAGAAAGTGAAGAAATACAGAGAGAGAGGAGCAGGTACAAGTAAACAGAAAATATATGTAGAAAACAGAGAAATATATTAAAAAAACTTACAATACACTACTGCCAAAACTCGAGAGACAGATCGAACATGTCTGACACAAAGAAGCAACAAACAAGATCAGAGGTAATTTAGGGAGAAGCACTGTGAGTAGAGCCTGGCACAAGAGTTTTGGAATGCACAAGCTAAAAAAAATGTCAGAGTCAGTTCCAAGACTCGGAACCGAGCCTGCAGTCAAGGATTACTTAAGATCAACAACATCAGATCTACTTTTATAAACCCATTTCAGTAGAGTTGAAGTAGCAAAGGGTGGGATCTAAGGGCAGATAAGCCAAGATGGACTAGAAATGAATCTTAATAAAAGAAAACGTAAGGGCAGAGAAAACTCACAAACACTGCAGAACAAAAGAGTATGAACTTCAAAAGGGTCTCAGCTCTTGGGTTTGCACTGAATAGAATATCTTTCCCATTTACCCATATCAAAGAAAAAAGGAAAAAATTATCCCAAAGATTTCATAACTAGTTTAAAAAAATGCAACTGGGCACCACTCAAAAATCTCCCTTTGGATACTGCAGCTGAATACTTAAACTCAACCTTCCTCAATATCCTAAACATCTTGCCTCCTTCCCCAAGAACAATAAGAATAAAATCCAATTATACCCCCTAGCTAGCCAAACAAACAATATCTCCACTAAAAACTAGAGGCAGAGCCTGGGAGACAAAGTACAGTTGTGTACACTTACCATAAATGTAGATGTTCAAGTGTTAACACTGCTGCAGTCGAAACCATTGGGTTATCCATGCTGTGGTAGCCCTCAGTCTGTCCGAATACCAGAGTCAAAAGTTTTAGGCATCAGCTGCTGTCGCTTGCTGGGTGACGTCAGGTCATCCGAGCTATAAAGGAACGCAGGTGATGCCATTACCTCAGTTTTTCTTGCCTTAACCAACCAAAGAAGTCCAAATTTAATAATTAGTAGTAGTCCTGGGGAGGAGAGACCCCCCATAGAAATGTGTCTCTCTAAGGACAGTAGATATCAGGGGGAAGGGGAGGCATGACTGCAGCAGTGAGAACACTTGAAAATCTACATTTATGGTAAGTGTACACAACTGTACTATGTTCTGCGTTTCTCACTGATGCAGTCATCACTATTGGGAAGATTCCAAAAGCTGAGTAGAAGGGTGGAATGTTGATAGAAACTTAAGATTGGGAAAGCATGCCCTGCAGAATGGCAGAGGCAAACCCAGCCCTACCTTTTGAGAATACATTCAGATGATAATGTTTGGTGAAGGTGTGGATTGAAGTCCACGTGGCAGTTTCCAGGATGTCCTTGGTGGGTACCCCTCTAAGGAATGCTGTGGAAGTAGAGGTTGCTCTAGTTGAATGGGTTCTGATGGTCCTAGGCGGAGGTTTTTCATGGAAGGAGTAGCAAAACTGGATGCAGAGTGCTAGCCATTTGGAAATAGTCTGTTTGGATATTGGTTTCCCCTGTGCCCCTGTTTTAAAGCTGACCAAGAGCTGGTCAGTTTTCCTGAATGTCGTTGCACGATCCAGATAAAATCTGAGTTGCCTGTGCACATCCAAAGTATGCAGTATCTTTCCCCCTTATTCTGAGGGTTAGGGAAGAAGGTGGGCAGGTGGATGGCCTGGTTGAGGGTAACATCCAAAACCACATTTGGCATGAAGGAGGGGTTGGTTCTCAGGGAGACCCTGTCTGCATGGAAGATAAATGGCTCAATGGCCATTAAAGCTTGAAGCTCTGACACTCTCCTGGCTGAAGTGACAGCCAGGAGAAAGGCAGTCTTCCAAGAGAGGTACTTTGATTTTGAGGATGCTGCAAGCTCGAAGGGGGGCAGAATAAGCTTTTCTAAAACATAGCTAAGATACCAGGCTGGGGTGGGCTGTATTCTGGGAGGCCTGACATTACAGGCTCCTCTAAGGAATTGTTTGATAAGAGGGTGGGAGAACAATGGCTGTTCTGTATCAAAGTGCGCCAAGATGGCAGAGGCATGGATCTTATGGAGGAGAAGGAGAGACCCTTATTAAGAAGCTCAGCCAGATAATCTAGAATAAGAGGAATGGAGGGCAGATGAATGTCTGCCCCCTTGGACTGGCTCCAGAAGCAGAATCTTTTCCATTTTCCAGCATACGATTTTCTGGTGCTGGGCCGTCTGGCTTCTGTGATGATGTCAATGACTTGCTTGCTTAGCACAGATTCCTTGTTAGTTATGGCAGAATAAGCCATGCTGAGAACTTAAGTGTTTGAAGATCTGGGGGCAGCATAGTTCCCCCCTGGGACAGCAGGTGAGGTACCTGCCAGGGGGGCTGGAGAGAGAGGCTGCACAGCAGTGGGTAACAATGCTGTCTGGGCTAGTCTGGGGCAATAAGTATTGCTTTTGGTTTTTCCTCCCTTATTTTGATTAGGACTTTTGGAATGAGAGGAAGGGGTGGGAATGCATACACAAAGAGGGTATTCCAAGGGAAGGTCAGGGCATCGATCTTCCAGGCCAGGTGATGGTACTCCCTGGTGCAGAATTTCTGTACTTGGTGATTTAAATGGGAAGCAAAGAGGTCCACCTGGGGGGTCCCCCCATGTGTGGGTAATCTGCAGAAAAATTTCTCTGTAGATTTGCCATTCGTGCGGGTCCAGCAGGTTTATGCTTAAGTGGTTTGCTAGGGTTTATGCTTAAGTGGTTTGCTAGGCTGTTGTTGATGCCCAGTAGGTATTGGGCTATAAGATGTAGTCCCATGGATGAGGCTGCTAGCCACAGGTTCATGGCTAATCTGCACAGGGGGTAAGATTGAGTCCCTCCCTGTTTGCCGATGTACCACATGACTGTGGTGTTGTCTGTTTTTATGAGAAGAACCCCTGGTTTGAGGTAGGGATTGAAGGATGCCAGAGAGTTTTGCACTATCATCATTTCCTTTTGGTTGATGTGCAAGGGTAGTAGTTGTGCATCCCAGAGACCATGGGCGCATCTGCCTTCCAGGTGGGCGCCCCAGGCTATGCCCGAAACATCTGTAGTTATGGTCTGATCTGACGGACGGAGGGTGAATGGAAGTCCCTTGTTCAGAGCTCAGGCCTGGGGTCACCACAGGAACTCCGATCTTATGCAAGGGATCACAGGCAGGTAAGGTGTCCAGAGGTTGTGTGTGTTGACACCATCGGTTCTTTAGGTACCACTGAATTTTCCTCATGTGCAGTCTGGCCAGAAGTACCAGGACGGCGCACGAGGCCGTGTACCCCAGAGCTTGCAGGAATTTCCTGGCAGAAAGCTGGGTTTGGGAGGCCAGAGTAGTAAAGTATTTTGTTAAGAAACTTTGCTTTCCTGGTGACAGAAAGGCCATTTGCTGTCCCATGTCCAAGAAGGCTCCCAGAAATATGACTTTCCTGGTAGGTGTCTGTTTTGATTTCCTTTCGTTGATAGAGAACCCCAGAGAGGTGAGTAGGGTTTTTACAAATGAGAGGTGCTGCAGGAAAGTACAGTTTTGTACCTACCATAAATGTAGATGTCCGATAGGAATGCATCTGCAGTCCTTACAAATGGGTTGTCCTGTCATCAGGCAGCCCTTCGGTCGGCCGGATTCCAAAGTCTGGGTCTGGCCTCGGCTGGTGTCGCACTTCACCCGAAGTCATAGCTGCAGTTATTCGGGTATAAAGGCATCAGCCGACGCCATTTTCCTCAGTGTTTCTTGCCCCAGATGCCAGGTGCCCTCTAGGAAGGCTAAATTTGGATAAATGCCAATGATTCCAAATAGTAGAGAGCAAACAAAAAATAAGCATGTATGTACATATATACAAACAAATACACCATAATAGATTCCCCCAGCAAGCTATAAGATGGGCAAATACCCTATGAGTACCACAGAGGGGAAAGGAGGGTGGGTAATCCTGACTGCAGATGCATTCCTATCGGACATCTACATTTATGGTAGGTACAAAACTGTACTATGTCCTTCAAGGATGCATCTGCAGTCCTTACAAATGGGTAGAATACCATAGCCAAACTGGGGGAGGAGGAAAAATAAAATTATGGTGTAGTTAAGATCCCTTGCAAAACAGCAGTGGCAAAACCTGCTCGGGATCTAGAGTATAAAGGTAAATTATAATGCTTGGCAAATGTATGCACGGAGCTCCAAGTACCAGCCTCTAAAATGTCCTTGGTAGCCACTCCTCGTAGGAAAGCTGTGGTAGTGGCTATAGCCCTTGTAGAGTGAGGCCTGATGTTTTCTGGAGTTTCCTTTCCATGGTAGGAGTAACAAAATCTAATGCAGTTTCCTATCCACTTAGAGATTGTCTGTTTTGAAATTGCTTTTCCTTCCATTCCTGTTGCATATGCTACCAGCAGCTGGTCAGTTTTTCTATTGCCCTTGGTCCTGTCCAGGTAGTAGCGTAATTGTCTATGTACATCCAAGGTATGCAACAGTCTTTCTCTCCTGTTCTGTGGGTTGGGGAAGAATGTAGGTAGGTGGATAGCCTGATTTAAAGATACTCTGGAGAACACCTTAGGCATAAAAGTAGGATTTGTTCTCATGGACACTCTATCTTGATGGAAGATCAGGAAGGGTTGTACTGCCATTAATGCCTGTAGCTCAGATACCCTTCTTGCTGAAGTGATTGCCAGCAGGAAAGCAGTTTTCCATGATAAGTATTGTAATTCTGCTGTTGCTGCTGGTTCGAAAGGAGGAAGTGTCAATTTTTCTAGCACAAAGTTCAAGTCCCATGCTGGCAATGGTGGCTTCCTAGGAGGTTTTACATTTTTAATTCCTCTCAGAAACTGCCTGAGCAGAGGATGTGAGAAGACTGGAGGATCCAAGTCGTATTCTGCTGAAATAGCTGATGCATGAATCCTAATGGAAGAGTAGGACAGGCCTTTGTGGAAGAGCTCTGCCAAGTATTCCAGGATGTTGGCTATGTTTACCAGTGACACATCATCTCCTTTTGCAGTACTCCAAATGAGATATCTTTTCCATTTTGCTGAATAATTTTTCCTTGTTGAAGGTCTGCGAGCCTCCAGGATAATGTCTTTAACCCTTTGGGATAAATTTGGGTTAATTGGTCTTATGCAATGTTCCAGGCAGTCAGCTGCAGAGTTTTCAGGTTTGGATGCAGTATGTTGTAGTTGTTCTGTGTTAACAGCAAGGGAACCAGGGGTAGGGACCATATTTGTTCCAGAGACATGCTCCTCAGTAATGGGTACCAATGTTGTCTTGGCCAGTCTGGAGCTATCAGAATGATCCTTGGACGGTCCTCTTTGATGTTCAATAGCACCTTGTGCATCAAAGGAAGTGGTGGGAATGCATATGCTGTCAGGTTTTTCCAACTGAAAGATAGGGAGTCCACCTTCCAAGCAAGTGGGTGGTACGTCCTTGTGCAGAATTTCTTTAGTTGGTGATTGCTTGGGGATGCAAATAAGTCTATTTCTGGGAGTCCCCATTTTCTTGTAATGGTTTTGAAGATGTCCGGATGCAGCATCCATTCGTGGGCATCCGTGGTAGTCCTGCTTAATATGTCTGCTAGAATGTTTTCTTTTCCTGGTACAAAAATAGCTTGTAACTGAATGTTGTAGCTCAGGGCCACATTCCAGAGGTCCAGTGCCATCCGGCATAGAGGGTATGAATGTGTGCCTCCCTGTTTGTTGATGTACCACATAACTGTGGTGTTGTCTGTCCTTATCATCAATTGACCTTGTCGAAGAAATGGTCTGAATGTCTGAATTGCCAGTTTTACTGCCAGCATTTCCTTTAGATTTATGTGTAGGTGCAGCTGGTCTTGAGTCCATAAACCTTGTATGCACTTGTCCAGCATGTGGGCCCCCCAACCGAGGTCTGAGGCGTCCGTTGTGATGGTTTGGCTTGGTTGAGTGCTGTGGAAGGGCAATCCAGTGTTTGATTGACAGGCCTGAGCCCACCAGTGGAATTCTTGCTTCAGGCATGGAATTATTGGGATTTGGGTTTCTAGGCTGTGCTTGTGTTGAGACCATAAATTCCTTAGGTACCACTGTAACTTTCTCATATGTAGTCTGGCATGTGGAACCAATATTATGCAGGATGCCATGAAGCCCAAGGCTTGCAGGACTTTTCTTGCTGTTAGATGGTTCTGCTTTGTTAATGCTAAGAAGTAGAGAGGTAGTTGCTCCTGTTTTTCTACTGTTAGGAATGCCATTTGTTTCGATGTGTCCAGCTCCGCACCCAAAAAGGTTATCCTTTGGGATGGTATCAGCCTTGACTTTTTTATATTGACTGTATATCCCAGGGCTTGTAGTAGGTAAATGACCCTTTTCAAGTCTTCTGCTAGCTTGTTTTTGTTGTCCGCTTGTATCAGGCAGTCATCCAGGTAAGGGTAGATTTGTATTCCCTGAAGCCTGCAATGAGCAATTACTGATGCCAGGCATTTCGTGAACACTCTGGGCGCAGTAGATAAGCCAAAGGGCAATGCTGAGAATTGATAATGCTCTGATCCTGCAAGAAATCTGAGGTATCTTCTGCAATTTGGTCGTATGGGGACGTGCAGGTATGCCTCCTTGAGATCTAGAGTTACCAGCCAAGACTCCTTGCCCAGCATGGGAAGAAGCTGCTGTAGAGTCAGCATTTTGAATTTTGGAACAATGAGGAATGTGTTTAGAGCGGACAGGTCGAGAATAGGTCTCCATTTGTTTTCTTTTCTTGGTACCAGGAAGAGTCTGGAGTAAAATCCCTTTCCTTGCTCCATAGATGGTACCTTTTCCACAGCTCTCATCCTTAATAATTGAGATATTTGTTTTAGAGCTTCTGCCTTTTGATTTGGAGGTAGGTTTGGCATTCCTCTCTTCCCTGGTAGAGTATGGAAGTGAAACCTGTAACCTTGGTCTATTGTCTGCAAAATCCACTTGTCTCTTGTGATGTAATGCCAGTTTACTGAAAATAAGGCTAGCTTCCCGCCTAAGGGTGCTTCTAGTTGTTCCCTGGTAGGCGGTGCCAGAGCCAAGTCACTGTGATTGTCCTGTAGTTGTGGTGGTGGCTGTGTCTGTGGCTGTACCTCGCTGGTTGTTACCCTGCCACTGGCGTCCCCTGTAGGCACCCCTGGATTGGCTTCTGCCTCGAACGCCTATTCCTGCCTCTCTGAGCTCTGGAGGAGTCTGGAAAGGACCAATTCTTGGAGGGCCAATTCCTGCTAAACCTTGGAGGTTGGACCTGTAAAAAATCTTTCACTGTTTGGACAGATTTTGCCTTCTCTTCCATCTTCTTCAGCACCTGTTGTGCAGGAGAGCCAAACAAATTGATCTTATCCATGGGAGCATCTAATAGTTTTGATTTGACATTGTCTGGTAAAGCCTGCTCTTTTAACCATGCATGCCTTCTGATAACTGTGCCAGTCATGGCTGATCTAAAGGAAGCCTCCAGTGCATCACAGCCGCATTTTAAAGAATGGTTACTGACTTGCTGAATGTTATGTACCATTTCCTGAACAGATTTTTTGTCTAATGGTTCATCCGAGGACAGCTTTTTGGTTAACTGGTCTAGCATAAATTCTTGATACTGGATCATGTGAAATTGACAGTTCAAGGCCCTAGCTGAAAGTAGCAGAAGTGTAAACTTTTTTTACCCCATCTCTCTAAAGACCTGGATTCCCTTTCAGAGGGGAGGGGTTTTTTGGCAGAGGTAGCTGCTACAGCCTTAGGTCCCTGGGAGATAGTCTCGGGATCTGCAAAAGGAGCCTTATACAAATGGTAATGCGTGTCCGGGACCCTGTAGTACCTATCGGGCTTAGCAGGGGCCGGAGGTAGTGAATCAGGAGCAGTACAAGCATCATTAAATGCATCATCTACAACAGAAAGAAAGTACAGTTTTGTACCTACCATAAATGTAGATGTCCGATAGGAATGCATCTGCAGTCCTTACAAATGGGTTGTCCTGTCGTCAGGCAGCCCTTCGGTCGGCCGGATTCCAAAGTCTGGGTCTGGCTTCGGCTGGTGTCGCACTTCACCCGACGTCATAGCTGCAGTTACTCGGGTATAAAGGCATCAGCCAACGCCATTTTCCTCAGTGTTTCTTGCCCCAGATGCCAGGTGCCCTCTAGGAGGACTAAATTTGGATAAATGCCAATGATTCCAAATATTAGAGAGCAAACAAAAGATAAGCATGTATGTACATATATACAAACAAATACACCATAATAGATTCCCCAGGCTAGCTATAAGAGGGTAAATACCTAGGAGTACCACCAGAGGGAAGGAGGGTGGGTAATCCTGACTGCAGATGCATTCCTATCGGACATCTACATTTATGGTAGGTACAAAACTGTACTATGTCCTTCAAGGATGCATCTGCAGTCCTTACAAATGGGTAGAATACCATAGCCAAACTGGGGGAGGAGGAAAGGTAGAATTATGGTGTAGTTAAGATCCCTTGCAAAACAGCTGTGGCAAAACCTGCTCGGGATCTAGAGTATAAAGGTAAATTATAATGCTTGGCAAATGTATGCACGGAGCTCCAAGTAGCAGCCTCTAAAATGTCTTTAGTAGCCACTCCTCGTAGAAACGCTGCAAAATCTAATGCAATTTCCTATCCACTTAGATATTGTCTGTTTTGAAATTGCTTTCCCTTCCTTTCCTGTTGCATATGCTACCAGTAGCTGGTCAGTTTTTCTATTGCTCTTGGTCCTGTCCAGGTAGTAGCGTAATTGTCTGTGTACATCCAAGGTATGCAGCAGTCTTTCTCCCCTTTTCTGTGGGTTGGGGAAGAATGTAGGTAGGTGGATAGCCTGATTTAAAGATACTCTGGAGACCACCTTAGGCATAAAAGTAGGATTCGTTCTCATGGACACTCTATCTTGATGGAAGATCAAAAAGGGCTGTACTGCCATTAATGCTTGTAGCTCAGAAACCCTTCTTGCTGAAGTGATTGCCAGCAGGAAAGCAGTTTTCCATGATAAGTATTGCAATTCTGCTGTTGCTGCTGGTTCGAAAGGAGCAAGTGTCAATTTTTCTAGCACAAAGTTCAAGTCCCATGCAGGTAATGGTGGCTTCCTAGGAGGCTTTACATTTTTAATTCCTCTCAGAAACTGCCTGAGCAGAGGATGTGAGAAGACTGGAGGATCCAAGTCGTATACTGCTGAAATAGCTGATGCATGAATCTTAATGGAAGATTAGGACAGGCCTTTGTGGAATAGCTCTGCCAAGTATTCCAGGATGTTGGCTATGTTTACCAGTGACACATCTTCCCCTTTAGCAGTACTCCAAATGAGATATCTTTTCCATTTTGCTGAATAGGTTCTCCTTGTTGAAGGTCTGCGAGCTTCCAAGATAATGTCCTTAACCCTTTGGGATAAAATTGGGTTAATTTGTCTTATGCAATGTTCCAGGCAGTCAGCTGCAGAGTTTTCAGATTTGGATGCAGGGTGTTGTAGTTGTTCTGAGTTAACAGCAAGGGAACTAGGGGTAAGGGCCACATCTGTTCCCGAGACATGCTCCTCAGTAATGGGTACCAATGTTGCCTTGGCCAATCTGGAGCTATCAGAATGATCCATGGACGGTCCTCTTTGATCTTCAATAGCACCTTGTGCATCAAAGGAAGTGGTGGGAATGCATATGCTGTCAGATTTTTCCAACTGAAGGAAAGGGAGTCCACCTTCCATGCCAGTGGATGGTATGTCCTGGTGCAGAATTTCTTTAATTGGTGATTGTGTGGGGATGCAAATAAATCTATTTCTGGGAGACCCCATTTTCTTGTTATGGTTTTGAAGATGTCCGGATGCAGCATCCATTCGTGGGCATCCGTGGTAGTCCTGCTTAGTATGTCTGCTAAAGTGTTTTCTTTTCCTGGTACAAAAATTGCTTGTAACTGAATGTTGTAACTCAGGGCCACATTCCAGAGGTCCAGGGCCATCCGCATAGAGGGTACGAATGTGTGCCTCCCTGCTTGTTGATGTACCACATAACTGTGGTGTTGTCTGTCCTTATCATCAACTGGCCTTGTCGAAGAAATGGTTTGAAAGCCTGAATTGCCAGTTTTACTGCCAGCATTTCCTTTAGGTTTATATGTAGATGCAGTTGCTCTTGAGTCCATAAACCTTGTATGCATTTGTCCATCATGTGGGCCCCCCAACCGAGGTCTGAGGCGTCCGTTGTGATGGTTTGGCTTGGTTGAGTGCTGTGGAAGGGCAGTCCTTCGTTTGTTTGACAGGCCTGAGCCCACCAGTGGAATTCTTGCTTCAGGCATGGAATTAATGGAATGTAAGTTTCTAGGCTGTGCTTGTGCTGAGACCATAAATTCTTTAGGTACCACTGTAGCTTTCTCATGTGCAATCTGGCATGTGGGACCAATATTATGCAGGATGCCATGAAGCCCAATGCCTGTAGGACTTTTCTTGCTGTTAGATGGTTTTGCTTTGTTAATGCCAAGAAGTAGAGAGGGAGTTGCTCCTGTTTTTCTACTGTTAGGAATGCCATTTGTTTGGATGTGTCCAGCTCCGCACCCAAAAAGGTTATCTTTTGGGATGGTATCAGCCTTGACTTTTTTATATTGACTGTATATGCCAGGGCTTGTAGAAGGTAAATGACTCTTTTCAAGTCTTCTGCTAGCTTGTTTTTGTTGCCCGCTTGTATCAGGCAATCGTCCAGGTAAGGCTAGATTTGGATTCCCTGAAGCCTGCAATGAGCGATTACTGATGCCAGGCATTTCGTGAACACTCTGGGCGCAGTAGATGAGCCAAAGGGCAATGCTGAGAATTGATAATGCTCTGATCCTGCAAGAAATCTGAGGTATCTTCTGCAATCTGGTCGTATGGGGACGTGCAGGTATGCCTCCTTGAGATCTAGAGTAACCAGCCAAGACTCCTTGCCCAGCATGGAAAGAAGCTGCTGTAGGGTCAGCATTTTGAATTTTGGAACAATGAGGAATGTGTTTAAAGCAGACAGATCGAGAATAGGTCTCCATTTGCTTTCTTTCCTTGGTACTAGGAAGAGTCTGGAGTAAAAGCCCTTTCCTTGCTCCATATATGGTACTTTTTCCACAGCTCTTATTTTTAATAATTGATTTACTTGTTTTAGTGCTTCTGCCTTTTGATTTGGTGGTTTATTTTTATTTTTATTTACGGGGGCCGGGCTAGTCTAACTGTCCATTACATGTCCATTTTTTCAGGAGAGGCCCGACTCCACTGTAACAGTCTATGGTAAACAAACTTACTAAAAAAAATATGTACAAGAGTTTAACTAAAACTACTAAGCAGGAGTTAGTAACTAATTAGAATACAGAACAACAGAAAATCAATTAGTGTAACAAAAACACACAGCAATAGGTTTGGCATTCCTCTCTTTCCTGGTAGAGTATGGAAATGAAACCTGTAACCTTGGTCTATAGTTTGCAAAATCCACTTGTCTCTTGTGATGTAATGCCAGTTCTTTGAAAATAAAGCTAGCTTTCCGCCTAAGGGTGCTTCTAGTTGTTCCCTGGTAGGCGGTGCCAGAGCCAAGTCACTGTGATTGTCCTGTTGCAGTGGTGGTGGCTGCGTCTGTGCCTCGCTGGTTGTTACCCTGCCACTGGCGTCCCCTGTAGGCACCCCCGGATTGGTTTCTGCCTCTTGAACGCCTATTCCTGCCTCTCTGTGCTTTGGAGGAGTCTGGAAAGGACCAATTCTTGGAGGGCCAATTCCTGCTAAACCTTGGAGGTTGGACCTGTAAGAAATCTTTCACTGTTTGTACAGATTTTGCCTTCTCTTCCATCTTCTTCAGTACATGTTGTGCAGGAGAACCAAATAAATTGACCTTGTCCATGGGAGCATCTAATAATTTTGATTTGACATGGTCCGGTAAGGCCTATTCTTTTAACCATGCATGCCTTCTAATAACTGTGCCAGTCATGGCTGATCTAAAGGAAGCCTCCAGTGCATCATAGCCGCATTTTAAGGAATGGTTACTAACTTGCTGAATGTTATGTACCATTTCCTGAACATACTTATCTAAAGGTTCATCAGAGGACAGTTTTTTAGTTAACTGGTCTAGCATAAATTCTTGATATTGTATGATATGAAATTGACAGTTCACGGCCCTAACTGACAGAGTAGCAGAAGTGTAAACTTTTTTACCCCATCTTTCCAAGGACCTGGATTCCCTTTCAGAGGGGAGGGGATTTTTAGCAGAGGTAGTTGCTACAGCCTTAGGCCCCTGGGAGATAGTCTTGGGATCTGCAAAAGGAGCCTTGTATAAATGGTGATGTGTGTCCGGGACCCTGTAGAATCTATCGGGCTTAGCAGGGGCCGGAGGTAATGAATCAGGAGCAATACAAGCATCATTAAATGCATCATCTACAACAGAAAGAACTGGAGGTATAGCTAAAGGCCTATGTTGTGGTAAATGCAAAAAGGTTCTAAGCCTTTTCCTGGAGTCTGAAAAATCTTGGCCCTGCCACAGAAATTGTTCCCTCATAGCATGCAAGGTTTCCCCAAAGGAAAATTCCTCAGGTGGAGAGGCAGAAGGGATGGACTCTTCAGCATCAGAGTCTTCGTAAGGGGAATAAGGAGCCTCTGGAGGGTCTGTATTATCTGAATCATCAGAGGAATCCTCTGTGGACACTGGTTCAGGGGGCTCTGCTCTAGGCCTCTTCTCTGGAGGTGGGTGAGAGGCCCTGTCTGGATGAGGTTGGGATCCCCGGATTAAAGAAATGAGATCCTCTGCTAGAGAAAGCATTTGGGAACTGGAGCTGGGCCTGCGAGAGGGGGGTCTTAACAGGCACAGATTTTGTAGCTTTAGCCCTGGCAAAGGCCTTAATGGACATGGCTGCAGGAGACCTAGCAGCTCCACGTGCAGGGGTTGAAATATCCAAGGGAATAGTGTCAGATAATTCCTGAGAAACCGCAACTGCAGGTTGGATTTCAGAAGCCGATTCCACCGGGTTAGAAGAGGCCTCGGTAGAAGGCATGTTTTCGGCTGAAGGAAGAACCGCTTGCTCGGTTTCAGCCGAAACCGAGACACTCGCGGTTGGCGAAACCGCGGACCGCGAGTGTCGGTCCTTTTCCTTGCGTTTTTTGGGTATTTGTGAAGTCGGAGGATCCGACGGCATAATATAAGCAAAATCAGAGCCGAAAAACTGCTCAGCAAATTCCGACCGATGTCTAAGCGTCCGTCGGTTAAAAGAAGCACAGGCTAGACAAGCTGCTACGTCGTGGTCTGGGCCTAAACAAGGTAAGCAGTAAGAGTGGAAATCTTTATGAGGTATTTGTTTCCCACAAGTTAAACAGTTATTCACTTTTTCTGACATCGGCTGAGGCAAGAAAGAGTCCCCAACGGGGTACTTAGCTTTAGAAGTCTTCGGTAGTAGAAGTATTCGGTAGTAGTAATCTCTGGATCTGACCGACCGGCACTTGCGAACAGCTTCTGCTTCGGGCGCCACGCGGCAAGAAAGACTGAGGAAAATGGCGTCGGCTGATGCCTTTATACCAGAGTAACTGCAGCTATGACGTCGGGTGAAGTGCGACACCAGCCGAAGCCAGACCCAGACTTTGGATTCCGGCCGACCGAAGGGCTGCCTGACGACAGGACAACCCATTTGTAAGGACTGCAGATGCATCCTTGAAGGACATCTGGAGGTATGGCTAAAGGCCTATGTTGTGGTAAATGCAGAAAGGTTCTAAGCCTTTTTCTGGAGTCTGAAAAATCCTGGCCCTGCCACTGAAATTGTTCCCTCATAGCATGCAAGGTTTCCCCAAAGGAAAATTCCTCAGGCGGAGAGGCAGAAGGGATGGACTCTTCAGCATCAGAGTCTTCATAAGGGGAGAAAGGAGCCTCTGGAGGGTCTGTATTATCTGTATCATCAGAGGAATCATCTGTAGAAACTGGCTCAGGGGGCTCTGCTCTAGGCCTCTTCTCTGGAAGTGGGTGAGAGGCCCTGTCTGGTTGAGGTTGGGATCCCCGGATTAAAGAAATGAGATCCTCTGCTAAACTAAGCATTTGTGAACTAGAGCTAGGCCTGTGAGAGGGGGTCTTAGCAGGCACAGATTTAGTAGCTTTAGCCCTGGCAAAGGCCTTAATGGACATGGCTGCAGGTGGCCTAGCAGCTCCACGTGCAGGGGTTGAAATATCCAAGGGAATAGTGTCAGATAATTCCTGAGAAACTGCAACAGCAGGTGGGAGTTCAGAAGCAGATTCCACCAGGTTGGTAGTGGCCTCGGTAGAAGGTAAGTTTTCGGCTGAAGGAAGAACCGCTTGCTCGGTTTCAGCTGAAACCGAGACACTCGCGGTTGGCTTAACCGCGGTTTCGGCCGAAACCGCAGACCGCGAGTGTCGGTCCTTTTCCTTGCGCTTTTTAGATATTTGCGTAGTCGGAGGATCCGATGGCATAATATAAGCAAAATCGGAGCCGAAAAACTCCTCAGCAAATTCCGACCGACCTCTAAGCGTCCGTCGGTTAAAAGAAGCACAGGCTAGACAAGCTGCTACGTCGTGGTCTGGGCCTAAACAAGGTAAGCAGTAAGAGTGGAAATCTTTATGAGGTATTTGTTTCCCACAAGTTAAACAGTTATTCACTTTTTCTGACATCGGCTGAGGCAAGAAAGAGTCCCCAACGGGGTACTTAGCTTTTTAGAAGTCTTCGGTAGTAGAAGTATTCGGTAGTAGTAATCTCTGGTTCTGACCGACCGGCACTTGCGAACAGCTTCTGCTTCGGGCGCCACACGGCAAGAAAGACTGAGGAAAATGGCGTCGGCTGATGCCTTTATACCCGAATAACTGCAGCTATGACGTCGGGTGAAGTGGGACACCAGCCGAGGCCAGACCCAGACTTTGGAATCCGGCCGACCGAAGGGCTGCCTGACGACAGGACAACCCATTTGTAAGGACTGCAGATGCATCCTTGAAGGACATCAGTTCCTTGCAGTCTGCCTGGATGAGACAGTTGTCCAGGTAAGGGTAAATCTGTACATTGTTCTGCCTGCAAAAGGCAATGGCAGGAGCTAGACATTTGAATACCCTAGGAGCAGGAGATAGGAATGGTCTGGAATAGAACCTTTTTGCAACTTGTTCTGGAGGCACAGGTTCTACTGCGCCTAGAGCTATTAGGTTTTGCACTTGTTTTAGTGCTTCTGCCCACTGGTTTGGAGGTAGGTCTGGGTACCCTCTTGGAGATGGTAGTTCTCGAAAATTGAATTGTAACCCTGAGCAATGATTTTTAAGACCCACGGATCTTATGTTATAAAGTTCCAATTCTCTCTGCAAAGAAATAGCCTTCCTCCTAGCTTCTGGTGTGGTGGAGGCAGGCAGAGATGGGAAAGGTAGTCACTTTTTAGCATACATGGCTGTTTTTGAACTTCCTGCTCTAGAGTTAGAGGGGAGCCACTGCTTAGTTCTTTGCAGGCCCTGAGTTTGAGCCCTAGTGGGTCTGTCCCTATGGGTTTTACCTTGTGCCTGCCTGTTTGGTGCAGGAAAGGACCAGTGTTTAGAGGAAATATTTCTGCTGAACCTAGGCGGTTGTACTTGAAGAAAATCTTTAACAGTCTGCATCGATTTTGCTTTGTCTTTCATCTTTTTAAGAACCTCTTCAGTTTTCTGTCCGAACAAGCAGCCTTTGTTAAGTGGCGAATGCATGATTTTAGCTTTGACATGATCAGGGAGAGGTTGTTTCTTCAACCATGCATGTCTTCTGATAACAGACCCTGTCACTGCTGCCCTGCTAGAAGCTTCTAGGGGGGTCAATCCCACAGTGCAGGGAGTGCTTTGCCACCTGAGATGAAGAGTGCAGTAATTCTCTCTCTTAATTATTGGCAAAATCTGGTAAAGCAGAAATGTTCTGTTTCAAAAGTTCAAAAGTGTGCTGTTGATATTTTAACATATGCAACTGACAGTTGAGAGCCCTTATAGTTAAAGTTGCAGAAGTATATACCTTTTTACCCCATCTGTCTAGGGCCCTGGATTCTTTGAGGGAGTAGGATTCTTTGCAGAGGTAGCCTTAACCCCCTTAGGTCCCCAAGTAATCACCTCTTGGTCTGCTATAAGATTTCTGTAGAGGAATTTATGTGAGTCAGGTACCCTGTAATACCAGTCAGGTTTTCTGGGGGCAGGTGGAAAGGTGTCAGGGGTAAGGCTAAATTCTTGGTAAACATCATCTACCACCTCCAAGAGGGGTGGGATGGCCATATGCCTATGCTGGGGTAGGTCCAGAAACTCTCAGTCTTTTCTTGAATTGAGGGAAATCTGTTGATTCCCATCGGAAGTGTTCCCGGAGGGTGTGGAGGGTTTCCCCAAAGGAAAAGTCCTCCGGAGGTGATGCAGAAGGAATAGATTCTTCTGCACCTGAGTCTTCATAGGCAGTACGAGAATTTTCCTCTTCAAAAACAGAGGAGTTAGATCCCTCGGAGTCTAAATCTGATAGGATGTCTGGAGAAGAATCCCTTCTCCTTTTGGCTGGAGTGGCCCGATTACCACGGACGAAAGTGATGAGATCCTCAGCCATTTTAAGCATTCTAGTTTGAGGAGGGGGAGGAGTAGTGGAATGGAGACTTTTTGCTGTTTTCTTAGGAGTGGGTCTACGTCTGGCCTGAAGGGTATCCCTCGGTGATGGTGTGTTAGCTGAAGAGACGGCGACGGCCTTGAAGTGAAATCCAAAGTGCGAGTGGTATCCTCGGAAGCCAGTGCCTGCTTAGCTGCTCCGGACCCAAGTGAGGGCGAGGCAGCCGAAGGCTCATTAGACGATGCAGACATCTGTGGCATACAGGACTCCAAAAGGGTCTCAGTAGAGGCCTGCGAAGAAATCGTTTTGGGCATCAGAGGCTACGAAAGTGCCTCACTGAATTCCAAAGAACTGATGGCCCGCTTAGAAATGGAGTCGTCGGAAGGCTTGGCCTTATGCGGTCTGTCTCTATCCTTTTTACGTTTTTTCAGGAAATCTGCGGTTCGCTGACTGATGGATGCCATATCGGTAGTTGGAGGTAGAAGACGAAAATAACTGGCTACAAACAGAGCTCTACAACAAACAGTTCTAGCTCTAAAGAGTGCACAGAACTGACAGCAGGGTACATCGTGATCTGGGCCTAAGCAAGTGATGCAGTAAGAATGAAGTCTCGATGTGGTATTTGCTTTCCACACGCGAGACAGTTATTGACGTTTTCGGACATCGGTTAGTGCAAGAAAAAGGAAGGATCCCAAATGGGGTACTTAGCTTTAGATGTTTTCAGCTGAAGTACAAAATCTGGAAACAGCCGACTGGCACTGTTGCGAAATGCTTCTGTTACGGGTTCCACGGCAAGAATGACTGAGGTAATGGCGTCTCCTGCTCTCCTTTATAGCTCGGACGACCTGACGTCACCCAGCAAGCGACAGCAGCCAACGCACAAAACCCTGACTCTGGTATTCGGACCAACTGAGGGCAGCCACAGCATGGATAACCCAATGGTGATGACTGCAGCCGTAAGAAACAAAGATAATCATCAAGGGAATATCTACGTAGACAAGACAACTGATTCACCCACTAGAATAACTCCCTTTTTCAAAATTCCCAACACTGGAAACAAACGTAAAAAGGGAGGGTGCTAGTGTTGGGTCCAAAGTGATTTGAAGAACTAAAATATTCCTTAAGTGAACTCTGGCTAGAGGAGTCATAAGAACAGAAGCAATAAAATCTGTAATTTTGAGACATTCTCAAGTAGCTGCCAGAGTTCGTTTGGGAAGTCTTAGAAACTGCACTCATAAAATATCCCACTATGAACCGAAGAAGAAAAGCTATTACGAGGGAGGTGTCCATCATACATCTCAAAAACACTATCGAGTGACAGAATGAGGATTACTCTGCCATTTACCTGAAAGATCAGGCTAACACTGGTTTGCTTTTTGCCAGATATTCTGAAAACTTACAAGTCTGCAAAAATAAGGCATATTCAAGCAGAAAAATGGAAATGCCGTACAATTTATAATGGCTACTACTGGAGCTAGGCACTTGAGAAGAAAAAACTCTTGGATCTGCTGACCCACCAAAGGGCAAAACAGAAACGGAAAATGCAAACTAAACACACAAGTGTTTCAATGAATGGAAACAGATGAAAAGTACAGTTGTGTACACTTACCATAAATGTAGATGCTAAGAGTGTATTCACTGTTGCAATCATTACATTTGGGTAATGTGCTGACAGGTTGCCCTTAGTCAGCCTGATTAACAAAGTCTTGGGTCCTTCGTCAGTTGCTGTCTCTTCTTCTATGACGTCAGGTCGTCAGGGGTATAAAACATGCAGCAGACGCCATTACATCAGTTTTTCTTGCCCCAGATGTTAGGTGCCCCCCAAATGGGGAGCCAAATATTTAAGTAATTAAAAACACAAAAATATATATCTCCAAACTAAAGCAAATACACCAAAAAGGCTTTTAAGCATAGTAAAGGAATGTAAAAGTACAGAAAGAGAAAAAAACAGGGGGTTGGAGGGAGGCTAACAAGGACTGCAACAGTGAATACACTCAACACATCTACATTTATTAAGTGTACACAACTGTACTATGTTCTTCATGTTTCACTGTTGCAGTCATTACATTTGGGTAGATTCCCAAAGTTATGGTTGGGAAGATGGATTTATACAGCATTAGGACCAGCTATAAGGCCCTGCAGGACAGCAGTGGCAAAGCCAGCTCTGGATTTAGAGAAGAGAGGTAAATGGTAATGTTTGGTGAACGTATGAACTGAGCTCCAGGTAGCAGCTTCTAGAATGTCTCTGGTAGGAACACCTCTGAGAAAGGCTGTAGAAGTAGATGCAGCCCTAGTGGAATGAGATCTGATCCCCTGGCGGATAGTTTTACCATGGTGCATATAGCAGAAACAAATACAATGGCTTATCCATTTGGAAATAGTCTGCTTTGAAACAGCCTTTCCCCTCTGCCCCTGCAGCAGATGCCACCAGTAGTTGATCAGATTTTCTTAGAGATTTTGTTCTGTTTAAGTAAAATCTAAGCTGTCTGTGTACATCCAATGAATGCAGAATCCGCTCACCCTTGTTCTGTGGATTGGGAAAGAAAGTAGGCAAAATGAATGGCTTGATTAAGAGCCACATTTGGATATCACCTTAGGCATGAAGGATGGATTGGTCCTGTGAGAGACCCTTGTCCACGTGAAAAATAATGAAAGACTCCACTGAAATAAGAGCCTGTAATTCAGAAATCCTTCTAGCTGAAGTGACTACTAAAAGGAAAGCTGTTTTCCAAGAGAGAAATTTTAAGTCTGCAGTAGCAGCTGGCTCGAAAGGAGGAAGAGTAAGTTTTTCCAATACAAAGTTGAGGTCCCAGGCAGGGGTTGAAACTCTCCTGGGTGGTCATACATTTTTGGCCCCTCTGAGATGCTGCTTTAGCAGAGGATGAGAGAAGAGGGGAGGCTCTGTGTTGTAATGAGCTGAAATGGCTGAGGTATGGATTTTTATGGAAGAAAAGGACAGGCCCTTGTGAAGCATCTCGGTTATGTATTGTAAAATCTGAGGAATATTGGGCACTGCTGTGCTTATCCCTTGTGATCGATTCTAGGCACAAAATCTTTTCCATTTGTCAGCATAAGATTTTCTAGTACTAGGCCTTCTTGTCTCCAAAATGACATCGATCACAGGTTTGCTGAGGGATGCTAAGGGTGAATTTAGGTGATAGCCATGCTGCAAGATTCAAAGTTTGGACCAGAGTGTGCAGAATTTGGTTGTTCTGCTGAGACAGTAAGTAAGGTGTCTGAGGCAGGTGCCACGGTGGAAGGTGTGACACATTGCGCAGGAGTGGGTACCAGTGTTGGCGAGGCCAGTCTGGAGCAATCAAAATCATTTTAGGTTTGTCCTGTTTGACTTTTAGTAGAACTTTGGAGAGAAGAGGCAGAGGGGGAAAGGCATAGACTGATAGGTTTTTCCAGCTGAATAATACAGCATCCACTTTCCAGGCTTTTTTGTGATGAATTCTTGTGCAGAATTTGTCCAACCGATAGTTCTGGAGTGAGGCAAAAAGATCTATGTCTAGAACAGGAGGTATAGCCAAAGGTCTATGCTGAGGAAGAAGAAGAAAATCCCCAAGTCTAATTTTAGATTCAGAGAAATCCTGACTTTCCCAGTGGGAATGTTCCCTTAAAGTATGTAAAGTTTCTCCAAAAGAAAAATCCTCAGGGGGAGAAGCAGAAGGAATGGAATCTTCTGCAGCAGAGTCCTCATAAGTTTGTATAGACAAATCCTGTACATTAGAAGAGTCAGAAGAAATAGAATCCTGTTCAGAAGATTCATACATCAATGTCTTGCCTTGGCCTCTGAGAAGGGGGGGGGGGTTGGCTACCCCTGATCACAGTAATTAAATCTTCAGCCATTTTGATAATCTGTTTTTTAAGCATAGGGGCCTGCAAATGTGGCCCAGGCGTCGGTTTTTTAGACATAGATCTTGATTTTTGCCTTAGTTTTGAAGATGGCGTTGGTCTAATATACAAATCTGTAGGTCTGAAAACACCCTTAGAAGCCGGTGCCTGCACAACGGCTCTGGACCCATCTAAGGTACAGACATCCGCAGGTTCCATAATTGAAGCATCTCGCAGCATATCGGACTCCGAATGGGTCTCAGTAGAGACCTGCGAATCAGAAGTAGCGGGTATCAGGGGCTGCGATAACGCCTCACTGAGTACCGGCGAACTGGCGACTGGCTTAGGAGAAGTGTCGTCGTCAGTTTTGGACCTCGACGGTCTGTCTCTTCTTTTTCTTTGGGTTTTTTTAGGTATTCCAGTAGTCGGATTGCTAAATGACGACATTTCTGGATAATTAAATCGTGAGCCAAAATATTTAGAAGCAAAAATATACCGATGTTTAATAGTGCGTTGATTAAACTTGGCACAAAACCGACAGCAAGGTATGTTGTGGTCAGGGCCTAGGCAAGGAATACAGTACAAATGAAAATCCTTATGAGGTATTTGCTTCCCACAAGTAATGCAATTATTAACTTTTACTGACATTGGTAAGGAGCAAAAAAAATGTTTCCCCAACGGGGTACTTAGCTTTTTAGTTGAAGACTTCTGTTCTGAAACTCAAAAAGAAGAAGTTATGTACTCACCATAACGTTCCATCTGAGTAGTTATACTTCATTTTTTTGCAACCTGTGAGTATACGGATCCGTATCGGATCCGAGCCGGCAACTTTTTTTTTTCCTAGCATCTGCTCCAAGCTCCTCCCCTTACCCATAATGCCATACATCTCCTATCTTCCCTCAGATCGAGTTTGCTGCAACTAAAAACTTAAGCAACTCAACCCAATAAACCCATCCTGAAAAGACAGGACAAGGTCCAGGGGACGGAGGGAGGGAATGTTGCAGAAAAATGAAGTATAACTACTCAGATGGAACGTTATGGTGAGTACATAACTTCTTTATCTGAAGTAGTTAACTTCATTTTATGTGCAACCTGTGGGACAGAGTCCCCAGCTACTCCGACCCTGGGAGGTCCTTATGGAAGGATATTTCTGAGCACCGCAGAGCCAAAGGATGCTCTACCCCTCGAAATCAGATCTAATTTGTAATGGGAAATGAAGGTATGTGAATTGGCCCAGGTCGCTGCTGCACAAATATCGTCCAAAGGCACCCTAGACCAAAAAGCAGCAGAAGTCGCCATGGACCTGGTAGAGTGAGCCTTAACAATACCAGGAGGATATAAACCTTTTGCTTTGTAGGCATGTGAAATACAAAGAGTGATCCATCTGGCCAAAGAAAAGTACAGTTTTGTACCTACCATAAAATGTAGATGTTCGAGTGTTCACACTGCTGCAGTCATTACACTTGGGTTATCCTGCCATCAGGCGGTCCTGTAGTCGGCCAGAGTTCTAAAGTCTTGGCCCGGCGTCGGTTGCTGTTGCTTCTTCCCTGACGTCAGAGCGCCAGGGGTATATAAGATGCATCCAACGCCATTTTCTTCAGTTTTTCTTGCCCCAGATGTCAGGTGCCCCCAAGTAGGTAGGCAATACATATTGCTAATCAAAAACATATATATAAAATAAAAACAATACCTTCAGTTACAAGCAAATTCACCACACAGGTTGTATAGGATAGAAAGGTATAGGTAAGTCCAGCTAGTTCAGAGGGGATGGAGGGAGGGTAACCTGGACTGCAGCAGTGTGAACACTCGAACATCTACATTTATGGTAGGTACAAAAAGTACAGCTTTGTACCTACCATAAATGTAGATGTTCGAGTGCTAATACAGCTGCAGTCATAACAGATGGGTTCTCCTGCCGTCAGGCGGGTCCTCGGTCGGCCGAATTCCAAAGTCTAGGTCTGGCGTCAGTTGTCGTCGCTTTCTTTCCTGATGTCAGTGCGACAGGGGTATATAAGACACAGCCGACGCCATTTTCTTCAGTCTTTCTTGCCCCAGATGTCAGGTGCCCCCAGAAGGAAGGCAATATATATATATATATATATATATATATATATATATATATATATATATATATATATATAATCATGCATTACAATATAATCAAAAACCAGTAGTTGCAAGCAAATACACCTTAGAAGGATAACCCAATCAAGTTGTAAGATGAGGAGTTACCCACTAGGTCTGTACCCAGAGGGGAAGGAGGGAGGGAAACCTGGACTGCAGCTGTATTAGCACTCGAACATCTACATTTATGGTAGGTACAAAACTGTACTATGTTCATCGTGCATACAGCTGCAGTCATAACAGATGGGTAGAATCCCAAAGCTATGCACAGGGTGGTAGGCACTAGGTGGAACTGGGAGGAGCCAGAATGCCCTGCAACACAGCAGTAGCAAAGCCTGCTCTAGTTTTGGAGTATAAAGGTAGGTGGTAGTGTTTAGTGAAGGTATGCACAGAACTCCAAGTGGCTGCCTCCAAAATATCTTTGGTAGGGACTCCTCTGAGGAAGGCTGCAGAGGTAGCTGTGGGACCTGTGGAGTGGGATCTGATGGCTGCAGGTACAGATTTACCATGAAAGGAGTAACAAAACCGTATGCAGTGGCCTATCCATTTCGAAATTGTCTGTTTGGAAATTGGCTTCTCTTGAGCTCCTACAGCATAGGACACAAAGAGTTGTTCTGATTTCCTGAAAGGCTTTGTTCTGTCCAAATAGTAACGTAGCTGTCTATGGATGTCTAAGGAATGTAGCAGCCTTTCCCCTTTGTTTTGAGGATTGGGGTAAAAGGTAGGTAAGTGTATGGCCTGATTTAAAGCTACCCTGGATACTACCTTAGGCATAAATGATGGGTTGGTTCGTAGGGAAACCCTGTCCTGATGGAAGATGAGAAAGGGCTGCATAGCCATGAGGGCTTGTAGTTCCGAAACCCTACGAGCTGAGGTAATGGCCAGAAGAAAAGCTGTTTTCCAGGACAAATATTGCAAATCTGTTGAGGCAGCTGGTTCAAAGGGAGGCAATGTTAATTTTTCTAGAATGTAATTAAGATCCCAGGCTGGTATTAGTTGTTTCCTTGGAGGTCTTATATTTTTAGCCCCTCTGAGGAACTGTCTTAAGAGTGGGTGAGAGAATAAGGGTGGATCAGTGTTGTATTCTGCAGAAATGGCTGAGGCATGAATTTTGATGGAGGAAAATGAAAGCCCATTGTTCAACAGCTCAACTAGATACTGTAATATCTGAGGCAAATTCAGTTTTCTAGGATCCTGGCCTTTTTTCTCATTCCAAGCGCAAAACCGTTTCCATTTTGCGGAGTAAGCCTTTCTAGTAGATGGCCTTCTGGCCTCCAAAATGACATCCTGCACCTCTTTGGAGAGTAGGGTCTGTTGTAGTGTTAAGGAATTTTCCATGCAGCCAGATTGAGTGTTTTCAGCTGACTGTGAAGAGTTTTGTAGCTGTGCTGAGTCAGTAGAAGAGGCATTAGAGGTAGGGTCCAGGGAGGAGTATGTGTTAGGCTCCTCAGGAGTGGGTACCAGTGTTGTCTTGGCCAGTCTGGAGCAATCAGTATCATCTTCGGTCTGTCTGCTCTGGCTTTCAAGAGCACCTTGGGCAGAAGAGGCAAAGGCGAGAAGGCGTAAACTGTCCGTGCTGCCCAACTGAAAGAAAGGGCGTACACTCTCCAGGCCTTTGGATGGAAGGTCCTTGAGCAGAACTTTGTCAATTGATGATTCCTGTGGGAGGCAAAGAGATCTATATGTTTGGCCTTCCCCACGCTTGGATTATCTTTATAAACACTTGAGGATGCAACTTCCATTCGTGTGGGTCTGTCATATTTCTGCTTAGATTGTCTGCCAGCGTGTTTTCCAATCCTGGCAGGTACTGTGCTTGAAGTTCGATTTGCCATTCCAGAGCCAAATTCCAAAGTGACATGGCTAGCCTGCACAGAGGTATGAATGTGTTCCTCCTTGTTTGTTTATGTACCACATTACTGTGGTGTTGTCTGTTCTTATCAATAATTACCCTGGATGCAGGAGGTCCTTGAAAGCTGTAATTGCATTTATCACTGCTAGCATTTCCTTTTGATTGATGTGAAGGTGCTTTTCCTTTTGGGACCATTTGCCCTGAATGCACATGTCTGTCATGTGTGCCCCCCAGGCGTAGTCTGAGGCATCTGTTGTGATGACTTGATTTGCTTGAGGCTTGCAGAACGGTAGACCTGTGTTTGTTTGGCATGCTTGGGCCCACCATAGAAATTCCTTTTGCAAACATGGGATTATTGGTATTATTGTTTCCAAACTGTGGCTGTGTTGAGACCATAGATTTTTTAGGTACCACTGAAGTTTCCTCATATGCAACTTTGCATATGGGATTAGAAGAATGCAAGATGCCATGAAGCCCAGAGCCTGCAGGATTTTCCTTGCAGTTAGCCTGGTACAATTTGCTAGTATTTTGAAGTACTGAGTTAGTTGCTCCGTTTTTCTGCCGTAAGACAGGCGATCTGGGTGTTTGTGTCCAAGTTGGCACCCAGGAAAGTTATTTTCTGAGATGGTGTTAGCCTGGATTTCTCTTTGTTGACTGTGTATCCCAGAGAATTCAATAACCGTGTTACAGAAGCCAGATGTTCCAGAAGTATGTGTTTGCTGTCCACTTGGATCAGACAATCGTCCAAATAAGGGTAAATTTGTATCCCTTGAAGTCTGCAGTAGGCAATTACTGATGCCAGGCATTTCGTGAATACTCTGGGCACAGTAGATAAGCCAAAGGGCAATGCAGAGGATTGATATTGGATTGAACCTGCAAGAAATCTGAGGTATCCTCTGCAGCTTTGTCTGATTGGGACATGCAGGTATGCCTCCTTGAGGTCCAATGTGATCCCAGAGAATATGAGAATATCCTAGTGATATCTGCATTGCTTACTGTACTTATTTCCTTGTTTCACTTGTAAGAAAGTTACTGTTTGTCGTTTTTGCATTTAGGTTACCTGTAACACATTGCATTTAAGTTACCTGGCACTTGCTCACTAAAGCAATTATATAAGTCAGGTCTAAAAAAATTAAAAGCACTACACCCTCACAAACTCCCCTTGAGTACCTTGGTCCCCATTGGCCCTTTTTTTCAATTATAAAGGAATTCCCAATACTATTCTAGCATGTCCAAAGGTCAGTTGTCAATCTCCTCTCCGGTCCAGCAGGTGAATCTGGGAATCTTGAGGCAATGTTACAACTGCCTCATGTACACAGACAACCCTCTCCTTCTCCCAACAAATTCCAACACATGTGAGAGATGCAACCATATAGCCAAACTGGAGGCTAAGCTCTCTCAACTCAGTACTGGCGTAACCAGTCAGGAGGAGAAGGAAACCACACTCACTACAATTCCAGTCTCACATAGACCTACCACGACAACAAACCAAACACATAAACACACAAAAACATACTGAGGCTCTAAATAAAAATCTGCCTAAGCAGCAGAGACCTCCAAAGCAGACACCCAAGCAACCGCTACCCCAAAACAAAACACGTGCAACACATAACTCACAAAGCCAGTGTGCCGAACAGTCACAGCCCTTAAGGCTAAACAACACACCTGATACACTTGTAATAGGTGACTCTATCGCCAGGCACACTGACGCCCGCCACCAGACTGAACAAGGACAGGGTCACGGTGAGCTGCCTGTGCGCTAGGATCCGCCACATAACACAAGCACTCAGGTCACTCCAAGGCAAGTACAAATATGACTCAGTCATTGTCCATGCTGGTGTGAATGACCTGAACGCACCTCCCTGGACTACATGAAGAGAGACATAGAGGAGCTCTCTGAGCATGTAGCCCAGGCCGGTATGACCCTGACCTTGAGTAGCATCTTACCCTCACCAAGAATGATGCCACAATATGAAGACAAGATGATCAATTTCAACAATTGGCTTAAGTGTTGGTGTCATTCAAAGGGATCCAATGCCTGTCAGCCTGGGATGACATGCTCTACAAGCCACGATGCTCGCTAGGGACGGCTTGCACCCACCCCTGGGCTTTCGGATATTGGCAAAGGCTCTTGCTACCCCCATAGTGCCTTTTTTAGGCAAGGTTCAAAAGACAAACCCACCTCCATAGGTATCACAAGGGATAAGAAACTAAGAGTAATGCTACTCAACGCCAGAAGTCTAAACCTCAAGATGCACGACTCAAACTCTCCTTAGCATGGAGAACATCGATATCTGTGCAGTAACAGAAACCTGGTTCAAGGCTCCTGAGAGCACACCAGCACTACCAGGTTATACCTCATACCATACTTTTCGGCCCCAAAACTTGGACCGAACCACAAAAGGAGGGGGAGTATCAATATTCGTCAAAGATACCCACACCTCCAGGTTGGTGGCACAGCACGAAACATCAGAGACTATCCATGTGCAACTAACTGTGGGTAAAACTGCCTTCCAGTTTATAGCCTGCTACAGACCACCCTCCCAAACACAGGAACCCCACTTGGCCTTCCTGAGAATACTGGAAAATATGAAGGTCTCTCCAAACACCATTATATTGGGCGACTTCAACTACCCAAACATAGACTGGCAGCATTACTCTAGCTCCAACACCCTAGCCCAAAGGTTCCTAGAATTTATAAACTCAAATGCTATGGAACAACTTGTTACCACTCCCACAAGAGGGGAAAACATACTGGACCTGATCATCACCAACATGGGGACACTATGCTCCAGACCAGAAGTGTATCCCTCACTGGTAAGATCAGACCATAAACTAATCTCACTGGATATTCACATCCCAACCCCAGCCCCTGCCCAGAAAACCACAGTGAAAAACTTCTCTAAAAATTTCACACCAAAACCGAGGCGAAATCCTTCAAAGCCCCGGCCTGTGGAAAATACGGCCCAGACCGCAGAATCCTTTATAAACGCATTCTATGAACACCTTCAGGAATGCATGGATCATGCAATCCCAAATAAAACCAAGACCCAATCCTCCAAAGGCAGACGCCTGTCTGGTGAACCCCAGCCATAAACAAACTATACAATAGTAGGAGGAAGCTACTACATGACAGAGCAAAATCCCAAAAAGGGAAGGCATCTCTGATCAGTATTAGCAAAAAACTATGGGCACTCATAAAATCGTCTAAGGCCAGCTTCAGAGAAAAATTGCACAGTACACTAAGGATAATCACAAGGCTTTCTTTAGTTATGTTAGGAACCTGGGTGGGAATTCCCAGATATGCTCAGAATTAGTCCAAAATGACAAAAAATACACCGAGCCCACAGACATTGCCAACATCCTAGCTGACAGGTTCAGTGCAAACTTCTCCCCTCCCACCAAAGGGCAAATATCTATCCCAACAGAGTGCTGCCCCCTGATATCTCAGATGCTCAGGTAAGAGCCGCCTCTCCAAAGCAAAACACAGCATCAATGGGACCAGATGGTGTCCCGGCTGCCTACATGAACTCCAAGAAGAGCTAAACCCAAACATAAAACTACTGTTCAATCTTAGCCTTACTACAGGATATGTACCCAAAGAGTGGCGCACAGCAACAGTGGTCCCTCTCCACAAAGGTGGTGCCTCAACGGATCCTGGAAACTATCGCCCCATAAGCCTGACTAGCTTGGTCTGCAAAGCTATGGAAAGGATCATCATGGACCTCATAAATAAAGATATTGGGGACCTACAGACACTGGATCCTACCCAGTTTGGCTTTGTTAAGGGCAGATCCTGCCTCTTAAACCTGGTTGATTTCTTTGAAACAGTCACCAAGGCCATTGACCAGGGAAGGTGGTCCACACAGCCTACCTGGACCTCGCAAAAGCCTTCGATACAATACCCCACTCGGGCATTATAGATAAGCTCACCAGCTTAAATATAAACCCCTATGTCACTAGATGGGTTGCAAACTGGCTCAAGGACAGAACCCACATGGTTAGAATTGCTGGAGCCATGTCAGACTCCAAACCGGTTACAAGTGGCGTCCCACAAGGCTCAGTCCTGGGACCTCTCTTGTTCGGTATATATTTCTCGGCGGTACAGGCCAACACAGAAGGACTGTGGCTGACCAAGTTCGCAGATGACTGCAAACTGGGTGCCATAATCAACTCTCCAGCCGACACAAGCATCCTTCAAAAGGGCCTGATAGAAACAGACAACTGGTGCCAGAGCCATGGCCTCAAGCTAAATGCCAAAAAGTGTATTGTCATCCCCTTTGGCAAAAACAAGGTGCCCACAAATTACCACATAGGTGGTAATCCATTAAGTACAGAAGAAGTCATTAGGGACCTAGGGACCCAAGTTGACAGCAATCTCTCATTTGACAACCACGTGGCCAAAGTGGTTAGAAAAACATTTTATATAACCCACCTAATCATGAAGGGATTCACATCTAGATCAGGGGAGGTCATCATACCTCTTTACTCATCCCTCATCAGGCCCATAATTGAGTACAATGCCCCTTTTGGGATGTACCTTACCAGACACCTGCAGCAACTAGAAAGGCCCCAAAAGTACCTCACCAAGAGGATCAAAGGGCTCAAACAGATGCCATATGCTGCCCGGTTAAAGAAACTCCAGCTCTACTCAGTGGCATACCGCCTGCTCAGAGGTGATCTGTGCCTGACGTATAAAGCCATGTCCAACCCAGAATTAATGGACATGCTGCACCCCAGAAAATCCAAATCCCATCGAGCTACGTGCTCGAGAGACTTGAACCTCAGCACTGAAATAAATAGGACATGCTGGAGGGACAGATTCATAACCCAGAGGCTCCCTTCACTCTGGAATAAAATCCCAGTCCAGGTTAGGCAGAGTCCCACATTGACTCTCTTCAAGAGGAATCTTGATGAGTGGATGGGAGATCGTAGGTTTACCCCGGCTATCACTTCTGTGTCACTGTTAGACAGAGGCACAGTATACTAACCTCAAAAAACGCATAGCAAAATTAATTTAAAATGGGTGGCGAAAGCCAAACACACTCTGGCTAGGCTTATAAATGCCCTAGGGCAGATAGCCTAGTATGAACCTATGAACCTATGTTACCAGCCAAGACTCCTTGCCCAGCATGGGAAGAAGCTGCTGTAAGGTGAGCATCTTGAATTTTGGTACGAGTAGAAATGTGTTTAGGATGGATAAGTCCAAAATGGGTCTCCAGTCGGTTCCTTTCCTTGGTACCAGGAATAGTCTGGAATAAAAACCTTGACCTTGTTCGTGAGTAGGTACCTCTTGAATAGCTTTCATGTCCATGAGCTTTGAAATTTGTATTTGAGCCTCTGCCCTTTGATTGTGTGGCAGGTTCGGCATGCCTCTCATTTTTGGAAGAGTGTAAAAATGAAATCTGTAGCCTCTGTTTATAATGTCCAGGATCCATTTGTCTGTTGTGATAATATGCCAATTTCTTGTAAATAATGCCAGCTTTCCTCCCAAGGGTGCTGCCAGCTGAAACTTGCTTGGCATGAAAAGGGGAAAGTCATTGGGAATGTTTCCTGTATTGTTGTGCACTGTCTTCGCCACCTCTTGGTGCTGGAGTTTGCCATTGTCTGCCTCTATATGATGTTTGAGATTGTCCTCTGCCTCTTGTGCGCCTGTATCTACCTCTTTGGGGCTTGTCTGTGGCTGGAAAGGACCAGTTTTTTGAAGGCCAATTTCTGCTAAAACGTGGTGGTTGAACCTGTAGAAAAGCTTTGACAGTTTGCATAGATTTAGCTTTTTCTTCCATTTTCCGTAGTATCTCCTCAGCATTAGTACCAAATAATACATCCTTTTGTAAAGGAGCATCTAGTAGTTTAGCTTTAACATGATCAGGCAAGGTTTGTTCCCAAAGCCAGGCATGTCTACGAATGACTGATCCTGTAACAGCAGCTCTACTTGAGGCATCTAGAGCATCATAGCCACATTGTAAGGTGTGTTTACCCACTTGTTCTGCACTATGCATCATATCCTGCAACTCCTTCAAATCTGGTTGTTCAGGTTGTGACATTTTATTCCTTAATTGTGATAACAGAAACTGCTGATATTTAAGCATATGGAACTGACAATTTAAGGCCCTCATGGCTAGGGTGGCCGAGGTATATACCTTTTTCCCCCACCTTTCTAAGGATCTAGACTCTCTTCGAAGGTAGTGGATTCTTAGCAGTAGAGGCCTTCATTCCCTTGGGGCCTTGAGAAATGGTTTCAGGGTCAGCATTATGGCTTTTGTAAAGAAATTGGTGAGAGTTAGGAACTCCGTAGTACCTATCAGGCTTGACTGGGGCAGGAGGCAGGGAATCCGGATTAAGGTAAGCCTCCGAGTAAACATCATCAAGTATGTCCAAGACAGGAGGTATCGCCAGAGATCTGTGCTGAGGTAGCAAAAGAAATTCCCTAAGTCTTTTCTTGGAATCAGAAAAGTCTTGGCCTTCCCAATGGAAGTGTTCCCTCAAGGTATGCAAGGTTTCCCCAAAAGAAAAATCCTCTGGGGGAGATACAAAAGGAATGGACTGCTCTACATCAGAATCTTCAAAAGGGGAGTACGAGTGTTCCTCTTCATCAGAATGTTCTGAAATAATGGAGCCCTGGTCAGAAGAGGGAAAATCTTCCTCCACTCTGGGTCTCTTGTCCGGAGGGGGTTGTGAACCCCTGATAAGAGTAATTAAATCCTCAGCCATTTTTAGCATCTGCTTTTTAGGCATGGGGCCTGGAGATGGGCCCTGTGCAACAGGCCTCTTGGGATGCATGGCTGATTTGGACTTAGTAAAGGCCTTTATGGAAAAGGAAGATGAGGGTTTAAAGACACCATGGGTGGAAGTGGACCTGTCCACATTAGGAGGCTCAACACTCAGTGGCTTCGGAAGCTGTAGTCTGGGTATGGGCCGAGGCACCTGCGGTCTCGGTTACAGAAGACACCGTCAAAGAAGTGTCGTCGGTAGTCAGGGGCTGCGTAGGCGCCTCGCTGAGAACCGGACCACGTGTAGCCGGTTTTGGCGTGGTGTCGGTGGAGACCGCGGACCTCGCGTGTCGGTCTTTGTCCTTGTGTTTTTTGGACAAAACGGTAGTCGGAGTCTCCGACAACATTTTATAAACAAAAGCATTACCAAAAAAGTGCTGGGCGAACTCCGCCCGACGCTTAATAGTGCTTTTATTGAAAGTAGTGCAAAAGCGACAGCCCGAGACGTCGTGGTCTGGGCCTAAACAAGGTATACAGAGGGAATGGAAATCCTTATGTGGTATTTGCTTCCCACAAGAAATACAATTGTTAACTTTGTCTGACATCGGTCTGAGGCAAGAAAAGTTTCCCCAACGGGGTACGTAGCTTTAAAGAAGACTTCGGTTTCCAAATTTTCGTAATTTCAGGAGCTGGCCGACCGGCACTTGCGAACTGCTTCTGCTTTGGGCACCGCGCGGCAAAAAAGACTGAAGAAAATGGCATCGGCTGTGTCTTATATATCCCTGTCGCACTGACGTCAGGAAAGAAAGCGACGACAACCGACGCCGGACCTAGACTTTGGAATTCGGCCGACCGAGGACCCGCCTGACGGCAGGAGAACCCATCTGTTATGACTGCAGCTGTATGCACGATGAACATCTGTACTATGTTCGTGTTACACTGCTGCAGTCATTACACTTGGGTAGAATCCCAAAGCTAAGGTTGGGTGGCTGGTCTATAAAAAGAGTTAGGATTGGCTATGAGGCCCTGCAGAAAGTACAGTTTTGTACCTACCATAAATGTAGATGTCCGAACTGGATAGCATCTGCAGTCATAACAACTGGGTTGTCCTGTCGTCAGGCAGCCCTTCGGTCGGCCGGATTCCAAAGTCTGGGTCCGGCTTCGGCTGATGTCGCACTTCACCCGATGTCATCTCTGCTGGTCTTCAGGTATAAAGGCATCAGCCGACGCCATTTTCCTCAGTGTTTCTTGCCCCAGATGCCAGTTGCCCTCTTGGTAGGCTAAATTTTGGATAAATGCCAATGTTTCCAAAAAGATAGAAGGCAAACACAAAAAATAAGCATGTATGTACATATATACAAACAAATACACCATAAGAGACTCCCTCCCAGCTAGCTATTAGGAGGATAAATACCCTAGGAGTACCACAGAGGGGAAGGAGGGAGGGTAATCCTGACTGCAGATGCTATCCAGTTCGGACATCTACATTTATGGTAGGTACAAAACTGTACTATGTCCTTCATGGATGCATCTGCAGTCATAACAACTGGGTAGAATACCATAGCCAACTAGGGGAGGAGGATGATAAAATTATGGTGTGGTTAGGATCCCTTGCAATACAGCAGTGGCAAACCCTGCTCGGGATCTAGAATATAGAGGTAAATTATAATGCTTGGCAAATGTATGCACGGAGGTCCAAGTAGCCGCCTCAATAATGTCCTTGGTTGCCACTCCTCGTAAGAAAGCTGTGGTAGTGGCTGTAGCCCTTGTAGAATGAGGCCTTATGTTCTGTGGAATTGGTTTTCCATGGAAGGAGTAACAAAATCTTATGCAATTTCCTATCCATTTGGAGATTGTCTGTTTGGAAATTGCATAGGCTACCAAAAGCTGGTCAGTTTTTCTGTTACTTCTGGTTCTGTCCAGGTAGTAGCGTAGCTATCTATGTACGTCCAAGGTATGCAGCATTCTTTCCCCTCTGTTTTGTGGATTGGGAAAGAAGGTAGGTAGGTGGATTGCCTGGTTTAAAGACACTCTGGATACCACCTTAGGCATAAATGTAGGATTAGTTCTCATGGACACCCTATCTTTATGGAAGATTAGTAAGGGTTGTACTGCCATTAAGGCCTGTAGTTCCGAAACCCTCCTTGCTGAGGTAATTGCCAGTAGGAAAGCAGTTTTCCATGATAGGTGCTGTAGATCTGCTGTTGCTGCTGGTTTGAACGGAGGGAGTGTCAACTTTTCTAGCACAAAGTTCAAGTCCCATGCTGGTAATGGTGGTTTCCTTGGAGGTTTTACATTCTTGATCCCTCTGAGGAACTGCCTGAGTAGAGGATGTGAAAAGACAGGTGGATCAAAGCTGTATTCTGCTGAAATAGCTGATGCATGTATCTTGATGGAGGAATAGGACAGGCCTGTATGTAAAAGCTCTGCCAAATACTCCAGAATGTTTGCAATATCTATATTCGACACATCTTTTCCTCTTTCAGTACTCCAAATGACAAACCTTTTCCATTTTCCTGCATAGTTCCTTCTTGTTGAAGGTCTGCGGGCTTCAAGGATAATGTCTTTAACCCTTTGGGAAAGATCTGGCTTAGTTGCTGCTATGTGATGTTCCAGGCAGTCAGCTGCAAAGTTTTTAGGTTTGGATGCATGATGCTGTAGTTGTTCTGAGTTAACATCAAAGGCATCAGGGTATTGACCACATTTTCTCCCGAGACATGCTCCTCAGCAGTGGGTACCAGTGTTGTCTTGGCCAGTTCGGAGCTATCAGGATTATCCTTGGACGTTCCTCTTTGATTTTCAGTAATACCTTGTGTATCAAGGGAAGAGGTGGAAATGCATATGCTGTCAGACCTGTCCAGCTGAAGGAAAGAGAATCCACCTTGCATGCAAGTGGGTGGAATGTCCTTGTGCAGAATTTTTGAGCTGGTGATTGAGAGGGAGCGAATAGATCTATTTGTGGCATTCCCCATTTCTTTGTGATGGTCTTGAAGATGTCTGGGTGTAGCATCCATTCGTGAGCATCCGAGGTGGTTCTGCTTAACATGTCTGCTAGGGTGTTCTCTTTTCCGTACAAATATTGCCTGTAACTGGATGTTGTAGCTGAGAGCCAGATTCCAAAGGTCCAAAGTCATTCTGCATAGGGGTATGAATGAGTGCCTCCCTGTTTGTTGATGTACCACATGACTGTGGTGTTGTCTGTCCTTATCATCAAATGGCCTTCTTTGAGGAATGGTCTGAATTTTGGATTGCCAGTTTTACTGCCAGCATTTCTTTTGGTTTATGTGCAAGTGCAGCTGGTCCTGAGTCCACAATCCTTGTACGCATTTGTCTAGCATGTGCCCCCATCCTAGGTCTGAGGCGCCTGTTGTGATGGTTTGGCTTGTTCGAAACTTGTGGAAGGGTAGGCCTGGGTTTGACTGGCATGCTTGGGCCCACCAGAGGAATTCCTGTTTTAGGCATGGGATTAATGGTATTTCTGCTTCTAGGCTGTGCCTGTGTTGAGACCATAAATTCTTTAGGTACCACTGTAGTTTTCTCATATGCAGTCTGGCATGTGGTACCAAGATTATGCATGATGCCATGAAGCCCAAGGCCTGCAGAACTTTTCTTGCTGTTAGTTTGTTCTGTCTTGTTAATGCCAAGAAGTAAAGAGGGAGTTCTTTTGTTTTTCTGTAGTTAGGAATGCCATTTGTTTTACTGTGTCCAATTCCGCCAAGAATGTTCTTGTCTGGGATGGTATCAGCCTTGACTTTTGTAAGTTGACTGTGTATCCCAGGGCTTGTAGCAAGTAAATGACCCTTTGTAAATCTGTTGTCAGTTTGCTTTTGTTGTCCGCTTGTAGCAGGCAGTCGTCCAGGTATGGATAAATTTGGATTCCTGTAGTCTGCAGTGAGCGATTACTGATGCCAGGCATTTTGTGAATACTCTGGGCGCAGTAGATAAGCCAAAGGGCAATGCTGAGAATTGATAATGCTCTGATCCTGCAAGAAATCTGAGGTATCTTCTGCAATTGGGTCGAATGGGGACGTGCAGGTATGCCTCCTTGAGATCTAGAGTTACCAGCCAACACTCCTTGCCCAGCATGGGAAGAAGTTGCTGTAGGGTCAGCATTTTGAATTTTGGGACAATGATATATGTGTTTAAGATGGACAGGTCGAGAATAGGTCTCCAACTTTTCTCTTTTCTTGGTACTAGGAAGAGTCTGGAGTAGAATCCTTTGCCCTGTTCTGTTATTGGTACTCTTTCCACAGCTCTCATCTTGGATAATTTCGTTATCTGCTGTAGAGCTTCTATTTTTTGATTTGGAGGCAGGTTTGGCATTCCTCTTTTTACTGGCAAGGTGTGGAAGTGGAACCAGTAGCCTTGGTCTATGGTTTGCAAAATCCACTTGTCTTTTGTGATATAGTGCCAATTTTTCGAAAATAAGGCTAACTTTCCGCCTAATGGTGCTGCTATTTGCTCCCTGGTAGGCGGAGTTAGAGTCAAGTCACTGTGATTGTCCTGTTGCAGTGGCAGTAGTTGTGTCTGTGCCTCTGTTATTACCTTGCCACTGTCGTCCTCTGTAGGAACCTCCGCTGGATTGATTTCTGCCTCTGGATCGTCTGTTTCTGCCCCTTTGGGATCTTGTGGAGTCAGGAAAGGACCAATTTTTGGCAGGCCAGTTCCTGCTAAACCTTGGGGGCTGAACCTGTAAGAAATCTTTAACTGTCTGTACAGATTTTGCCTTTTCTTCCATTTTCTTCATTACCTGCTGGGCAGGTGTACCAAATAAACTGGCCTTATCCATGGGAGCATCTAATAGCTTTGCTTTAACATGATCCGGTAAGACCTGTTCTTTCAGCCATGCATGTCTTCTTATCACTGTGCCAGTCATGGCTGATCTAAATGAAGCCTCCAGTGCATCATAGCCACATTTTAAGGAATGGTTACTAACCTGTTGTATGTTATTTACCATTTCTAATACATATTTCTTGTTTAAAGATTCATCAGAGGATACTTTCTTAGTTAACTGATCAAGCTTTAACTCTTGGTATTGGATCATGTGAAATTGACAGTTTAAAGCTCTAGCTGAGAGAGTAGCAGAGGTGTAAACTTTTTTTCCCCCATCTGTCTAAGGACCTGGATTCCCTTTCTGAAGGAATAGGGTTTTTTTCTGTGGTCGAGGCTACTGCCTTAGGCCCCTGGGAAATAGTTTCGGGGTCTGCCAGTGGGGCCTTGTATAGGTGGTGATGAGTGTCAGGTACCCTGTAATATCTATCAGGTTTGGCAGGGGCAGGAGGTAAAGAATCAGGAGCAGTGCAGACATCATTAAATGCGTCATCCACAACAGGTAAAACAGGAGGTATAGCTAAGGGCCTATGTTGTGGTAAGTGTAGGAAGGTCCTAAGCCTTTTTCTTGAGTCTGAGAAATCTTGTCCCTGCCATTGGAATTGTTCTCTCATGGCATGCAAGGTTTCCCCAAAGGAAAATTCCTCTGGTGGAGAGGCAGCTGGAATGGATTCTTCAGCATCGGAGTCTTCATATGTAGAAAAAGGGTCCTCTGGCTGTTCTTAAATGTCGGAGTCATCCGCAGAAGCCTCACAGGACACTGGCTCGGGGGGGCTCTGTCCTAGGTCTCTTTTCAGGGGGCTGAGAGGCCCTGTCTGGGTGAGATTGGGATCCCCTAATTAAGGATATTAAATCTTCTGCCAGAGTAAGCATTTGTGAACTAGAAGTGGGCCTGTGTGAGGGAGGTTTAACAGGCACTGCCTTAGCAGATTTGGCTGCTTTGGCCCTGGCAAAGGCCTTGATAGACATGGCTGCAGGGGGTCTAGCAGCACCACGTGCTGGGGTAGAGACATCCAAAGGGATGGTGTCTGATAAATCAGTAGAAACCACGGTTGTAGGCAAAATTTCTGAGGCCGATTCAGGTAAGGTAGCAGGAGCCTCAGTAGTAGCCATGGATTCGCTGGAGATTGACCAGTTTTCGGTTTCGCCGAAACCGAAACTCGCGCTTGCTTCACCGTGGTTTCGTCGAAACCGCGGACCGCGAGTGTCGGTCTTTTCCGTTTTTAATAATTTGGGTAGTCGGAGGAACCGACGCATAATATACGCAAAGTCTGAGCCGAAAAACTGTTCAGCAAACTCCGACCGACGCCTTAGCGTCGGTTGAAGGAAGCGCAGGCCGAACAGGCTGCTACGTGGTCTGGGCCTAAGCAAGGCAAACAGTAAGAGTGGAAATCTTTATGAGGTATTTGTTTCCCACAAGTTAAACAGTTATTGACTTTTTCTGACATCGGCTGAGGCAAGAAAGAGTCCCCAACGGGTACTTAGCTTTTAGAAGTCTTCAAGTAGTATTCGGTAGTAGTAATCTCTGGATCTGACCGACCAGCACTTGCGTACAGCTTCTGATTCGGGCGCCACGCCGCAAGAAAGACTGAGGAAAATGGCGTCGGCTGATGCCTTTATACCCGAAGACCAGCAGAGATGACGTCGGGTGAAGTGCGACATCAGCCGAAGCCGGACCCAGACTTTGGAATCCGGCCGACCGAAGGGCTGCCTGACGACAGGACAACCCAGTTGTTATGACTGCAGATGCATCCATGAAGGACATCTGCAGTGGCAAATCCTGCTCTGGATTTAGAGTAAAGAGGCAGGTGGTAATGCTTGGTAATGGTGTGCACTGAACTCCAAGTTGCAGCCTCCAAAATTTCCTTGGTAGGTACTCCTCTGAGAAAGGCTGCTGAAGTGGCGGTTGCACTGGTGGAATGTGGCCTAATGTTATTTTGGACTGCTTTTCCATGCTGTGTGTAGCAGTACCGAATACAGTGTCCTATCCATTTGGATATAGTCTGCTTTGAGATGGCCTTGCCCTGTGATCCTGCAGCATATGCTACAAACAGTTGCTCAGTTTTCCTGAAAGCTTTTGTTTTGCCCAAGTAGAAGCGTAGCTGCCTGTGTATGTCCAAAGAATGCAGAAGTTTCTCCCCTTTATTCTGGGGGTTCGGATAAAAAGTTGGCAAATGGATGGTTTGGTTAAGAGCCACACTAGATACCACCTTTGGCATAAAGGTAGGGTTTATCCTTAAAGATACCCTGTCCTGATAAAAAATTATAAAAGGTTCCACTGCCATTAATGCCTGTAGCTCTGAGATTCTTCGTGCTGAAGTTACTGCCAGGAGCAGAGCTGTTTTCCATGATAAAAATTTTAGATTGGCTGCATTGGCTGGCTCAAAAGGTGGTAGGGTCAGTTTTTCCAAAACGAAATTGAGGTCCCAAATTGGTGTTGGTGCTCTCCAGGGCGGTCTTATGTTTTTAGCCTCTCTGAAGTACTGCTTTAACAAGGGATGAGAGAATAAAGGAGGATCCGTGTTGTAATGTGCTGAAATGGCAGAGGCGTGGATCTTAACTGATGAGAAGGATAGGCCTCTGTCCAGCATCTCAGTTAAGTATTGTAAAATCTGAGGAATGTTTGGAACAAGAGGGTCAAGGCTTTGAGCCTGGTTCCAGGCGCAGAATCTCTTCCATTTTTCTGAGTAAGCTTTCCTGGTGTTAGGCCTCCTGGCCTCCAAAATGACATCCATAACAGCTTTAGATAGACGTGTTGCCTGTGTGACTAATGTACCTGCCATGCAGCCAGGTTTAGGGTTTCGAGCTGATCGTGCAGGATCTGATTGTTTTGTTGAGTCAGAAGGTGTGGAATCTGAGGCAAAATCCATGGTGGGCCTTGAGCCAAATTCCTTAAGATAGGGTACCAGTGCTGGCGTGGCCAGTCTGGAGCAATCAGGATCATCTGTGGTTTTTCTTGTCTGGCTTTTAGGAGTACCTTTGAAAGGAGAGGCAGTGGCGGGAAGGCATAAAAGTACAGTTTTGTACCTACCATAAATGTAGATGTCCGAACTGGATAGCATCTGCAGTCAAAACAAATGGGTTGTCTTGTCGTCAGGCAGCCCTTCGGTCGGCCGGATTACAAAGTCTGGGTCCGGCTTCGGCTGATGTTGCACTTCACCCGACGTCATCTCTGCTGGTCTTGGGGTATAAAGGCATCAGCCAACGCCATTTTCCTCAGTGTTTCTTGCCCCAGATGCCAGTTGCCCTCTTGGAAGGCTAAATTTTGGATACATGCCAATGTTTCCAAAAAGATAGAAGGCAAACACAAAAATTAAGCATGTATGTACATATATACAAACAAATACACCATAAGAGACTCCCCCCCCCCCAGCTAGCTATTAGGAGGGTAAATACCCTAGGAGTACCACAGAGGGAAGGAGGGAGGTAATCCTGACTGCAGATGCTATCCAGTTCGGACATCTACATTTATGGTAGGTACAAAACTGTACTATGTCCTTCATGGATGCATCTGCAGTCATAACAAATGGGTAGAATACCATAGCCAACTAGGGGGGAGGAAGAAAAATTATGGTGTGGTTAGGATCCCTTGCAGTACAGCAGTGGCAAACCCTGCTCGGGATCTAGAATATAGAGGTAAATTATAATGCTTGGCAAATGTATGCACGGAGGTCCAAGTAGCCGCCTCAATAATGTCCTTGGTTGCCACTCCTCGTAAGAAAGCTGTGGTAGTGGCTGTAGCCCTTGTAGAATGAGGCCTTATGTTCTGTGGAATTGGTTTTCCATGGTAGGAGTAACAGAATCTTATGCAATTTCCTATCCATTTGGAGATTGTTTGTTTGGAAATTGCTTTTCCTTCCCTTCCTGTTGCATAGGCTACAAAAGCTGGTCAGTTTTTCTGTTACTTTTGGTTCTGTCCAGGTAGTAGCGTAGCTGTCTATGTACGCCCAAGGTATGCAGCATTCTTTCCCTCTGTTTTGTGGATTGGGGAAGAAGGTAGGTAGGTGGATTGCCTGGTTTAAAGACACTCTGGATACCACCTTAGGCATAAATGTAGGATTAGTTCTCATGGACACCCTATCTTGATGGAAGATTAGGAAGGGTTGTACTGCCATTAAGGCCTGTAGTTCAAACCCTCCTTGCTGAGGTAATTGCCAGTAGGAAAGCAGTTTTCCATGACAGGTGCTGTAGATCTGCTGTTGCTGCTGGTTCAAATGGAGGGAGTGTCAACTTTTCTAGCACAAAGTTCAAGTCCCATGCTGGTAATGGTGGTTTCCTAGGAGGTTTTACATTCTTGATCCCTCTGAGGAACTGCCTGAGTAGAGGATGTGAAAAGACAGGTGGATCAAAGCTGTATTCTGCTGAAATAGCTGATGCATGTATCTTGATGGAGGAATAGGACAGGCCTGTATGTAGAAGCTCTGCCAAATACTCTAGAATGTTAGCAATATCTATATTCGACACATCTTTTCCTCTTTCAGCACTCCAAATGACAAACCTTTTCCATTTTCCTGCATAGTTCCTTCTTGTTGAAGGTCTCTGGGCTTCAAGGATAATGTCTTTAACCCTTTGGGAAAGATCTGGATTAGTTGCTGCTATGTGATGTTCCAGGCAGTCAGTTGCAAAGTTTTTAGGTTTGGATGCATGATGCTGTAGTTGTTCTGAGTTAACATCAAAGGCATCAGGGTATTGACCACATTTTCTCCCGAGACATGCTCCTCAGCAATGGGTACCAGTGTTGTCTTGGCCAGTTCGGAGCTATCAGGATTATCCTTGGACGTTCCTCTGATTTTCAGTAATACCTTGTGTATCAAGGGAAGAGGTGGAAATGCATATGCTGTCAGACTTTTCCAGCTGAAGGAGAGAGAATCCACCTTCCATGCAAGTGGGTGGAATGTCCTTGTGCAGAATTTTTTGAGCTGGTGATTGAGAGGGAAGCGAATAGATCTATTTGTGGCATTCCCCATTTCTTTGTGATGGTCCTGAAGATGTCCGGCTGTAGCATCCATTCGCGAGCATCCGAGGCGCCTCTGCTTAACATGTCTGCTAGGGTGTTCTTTTCCCGGTACAAATATTGCCTGTAACTGGATGTTGTAGCTGAGAGCCAGATTCCAAAGGTCCAAAGTCATTCTGCATAGGGAGTATGAATGAGTGCCTCCCTGTTTGTTGATGTACCACATGACTGTGGTGTTGTCTGTCCTTATCATCAAATGGCCTTCTTTGAGGAATGGTCTGAATTTTTGGATTGCCAGTTTTACTGCCAGCATTTCTTTTTGGTTTATGTGCAGGTGCAGTTGGTCCTGAGCCCACAATCCTTGTACGCATTTGTCCAGCATGTGCGCCCCCCATCCTAGGTCTGAGGCGTCTGTTGTGATGGTTTGGCTTGTTCGAAAGTTGTTGAAGGGTAGGCCTGGGTTTGACTGGCATGCTTGAGCCCACCATAGGAACTCCTGTTTTAGGCATGGGATTAGTGGTATTTCTGCTTCTAGGCTGTGCATGTGTTGAGACCATAAATTCTTTAGGTACCACTGTAGTTTTCTCATATGCAGTCTGGCATGTGGGACCAAGATTATGCATGATGCCATGAAGCCCAAGGCCTGCAGAACTTTTCTTGCTGTTAGCTTGTTCTGTTTTGTTAATGCCAAGAAGTAAAGAGGGAGTTCTTTTGGTTTTTCTGCAGTTAGGAATGCCATTTGTTTTACTGTGTCCAATTCCGCGCCCAAGAATGTTCTTGTTTGGGATGGTATCAGCCTTGACATTTGTAAATTGACTGTGTATCCCAGGGCTTGTAGCAAGTAAATGACCCTTTGTAAATCTGTTGTCAGCTTGCTTTTGTTGTCCGCTTGTAGCAGGCAGTCGTCCAGGTATGGATAAATTTGGATTCCCTGTAGTCTGCAGTGAGCGATTACTGATGCCAGGCATTTTGTGAATACTCTGGGCAGTAGATAAGCCAAAGGGCAATGCTGAGAATTGATAATGCTCTGATCCTGCAAGAAATCTGAGGTATCTTCTGCAATTTGGTCGAATGGGGACGTGCAGGTATGCCTCCTTGAGATCTAGAGTTACCAGCCAACACTCCTTGCCCAGCATGGGAAGACGTTGCTGTAGGGTCAGCATTTTGAATTTTGGGACAATGATATATGTGTTTAAGATGGACAGGTCGAGAATAGGTCTCCAACTTTTCTCTTTCTTGGTACTAGGAAAAGTCTGGAGTAGCATCCTTTGCCCTGTTCTGGTATTGGTACTCTTTCCACAGCTCTCATCTTTGGTAATTCCGTATCTGCTGTAGAGGTTCTATTTTTGATTTGGAGGCAGGTTTGGCATTCCTCTTTTACTGGTAAGGTGTGGAAGTGGAACCGTAGCCTTGGTCTATGGTTTGCAAAATCCACTTGTCTTTTGTGATATAGTGCCAATTTTTCGAAAATAAGGCTAACTTTCCGCCTAATGGTGCTGCTATTTGCTCCCTGGTAGGCGGAGTTAGAGCCAAGTCACTGTGATTGTCCTGTTGCAGTGGTTGTGGTTGTGTCTGTGCCTCTGTTATTACCTTGCCACTGTCGTCCTCTGTAGGCACCTCCTCTGGATTGATTTCTGCCTCTGGAGCGCCTATTCCTGCCCCTTTGGGATCTAGTGGAGTCGGGAAAGGACCAATTTTGGCAGGCCAGTTCCTGCTAAACCTTGGGGCTGAACCTGTAAGAAATCTTTAACTGTTTGTACAGATTTTGCCTTTTCTTCCATTTTCTTCATTACCTGCTGGGCAGGTGTACCAAATAAACTGGCCTTATCCATAGGAGCATCTAATAGCTTTGCTTTAACATGATCCGGTAAGACCTGTTCTTTCAACCATGCATGTCTTCTTATCACTGTGCCAGTCATGGCTGATCTAAATGAAGCCTCCAGTGCATCATAGCCACATTTTAAGGAATGGTTACTAACCTGTTGTATGTTATTCACCATTTCTAATACATATTTCTTATCTAAAGATTCATCAGAGGATACTTTTTTGGTTAACTGATCAAGCATAAACTCTTGGTATTGGATCGTGTGAAACTGACAGTTTAAAGATCTAGCTGAGAGAGTAGCAGAGGTGTAAACTTTTTTCCCCCATCTGTCTAAGGACCTGGATTCCCTTTCTGAAGGAATAGGGTTTTGCTGTGGTCGAGGCTACTGCCTTAGGCCCCTGGGAAATAGTTTCGGGGTCTGCCAGTGGGGCCTTGTATAGGTGGTGATGAGTGTCAGGTACCCTGTAAAATCTATCAGGTTTGGCAGGGGCTGGAGGTAAAGAATCAGGAGCAGTGCAGACATCATTAAATGCATCATCCACAACAGGCAAAACAGGAGGTATAGCTAAGGGCCTATGTTGTGGTAAGTGCAGAAAAGTCCTAAGCCTTTTCTTGAATCTGAGAAATCTTGTCCCTGCCATTGAAATTGTTCTCTCATGGCATGTAAGGTTTCCCCAAAGGAAAATTCCTCTGGTGGAGAGGCAGCTGGAATGGATTCTTCAGCATCGAGTCTTCATAAGTAGAAAAGGATCCTCTGGCTGTTCTGTAATGTCGGAGTCATCCGCAGAATCATCAGAGGACACTGGCTCGGGGGGCTCTGTCCTAGGTCTCTTTTCTGGGGGCTGAGAGGCCCTGTCTGGGTGAGATTGGGATCCCCTAATTAAGGATATTAAATCTTCTGCCAGAGTAAGCATTTGTAAACTAGAAGTGGGCCTGTGTGAGGGAGGTTTAACAGGCACTGACTTAGCAGATTTGGCTGCTTTAGCCCTGGCAAAGGCCTTGATAGACATGGCTGCAGGGGGTCTAGCAGCACCACGTGCTGGGGTAGAGACATCCAGAGGGATGGTGTCTGATAAATCAGTAGAAACCACAGTTGTAGGCAAAATTTCTGAGGCCGATTCAGGTAAGGTAGCAGGAGCCTCAGTAGTAGCCATGGATTCGCTGAAGATTGACCAGTTTTCGGTTTCGGCGAAACAGAGACACTCGCGCTTGCTTAACCGTGGTTTCGCCGAAACCGCGACCGCGAGTGTCGGTCTTTTCTTGCGTTTTTTAACAATTTGGGTAGTCGGAGGATCCGACGGCATAATGTATGCAAAGTCTGAGCCGAAAAACTGTTCAGCAAACTCCGACGCCTTAGCGTTCGTCGGTTGAAGGAAGCGCAGGCCGAACAGGCTGCTACGTCGTGGTCTGGGCCTAAGCAAGGCAGACAGTAAGAGTGGAAATCTTTATGAGGTATTTGTTTCCCACAAGTTAAACAGTTATTGACTTTTTCTGACATCGGCTGAGGCAAGAAAGAGTCCCCAACGGGTACTTAGCTTTTAGAAGTCTTCAAGTAGTATTCGGTAGTAGTAATCTCTGGATCTGACCGACCGGCACTTGCGAACAGCTTCTGCTTCGGGCGCCACGCGGCAAGAAAGACTGAGGAAAATGGCGTCGGCTGATGCCGTTATACCCAAAGACCAGCAGAGATGACGTCGGGTGAAGTGCGACATCAGCTGAAGCCGGACCCAGACTTTGGAATCCTGCCGACCGAAGGGCTGCCTGACGACAGGACAACCCATTTGTTATGACTGCAGATGCATCCATGAAGGACATCTTTTAGGTTTTTCCAGCTGAACAAAAGAGCATCCACTTTCCATGCTTTTTTGTGATAAGTCCTTGTGCAGAATTTTTGTAGTTGGCAATTCAGTGGAGAGGCAAAGAGATCTATGTTTGGGCATCCCCACTTTTGCGTTACCATGCTGAAGGATTTGTGGATTCAATTTCCATTCGTGAGGGTCCATGATATTTCTGCTTAGATACTCCCAGAGTATTTTTCTTTCCTGGCAAGAATTGTGCTTGCAGGTGAACTTGATACGTTAGAGCGGTGTTCCACAAGGTCATAGCTTGCCTGCATAGGGGATAAGAATGAGTGCCCCCCTTGCTTGTTTATGTACCACATTACTGTGGTGTTGTCTGTCTTTAGTAATAATTGTCCTGGATGTAGAAGGTCCTTGAAAGCTGTTAGGACATTTTGAACAGCCAACATCTCTTTTTGATTGATGTGAAGATGCATCTGGTCTGTGGTCCACTTGCCCTGAATGCATTTTCCTGCCATGTGTGCTCCTCAGGCGTAATCTGAAGCATCTGTTGTTAGAGTTTGCGTGGCTGTGGGTTGGGTAAAAGGCTGACATTTGTTTAGGTGACATGCCTGTGCCCACCATCAAAACTCCTGTTGTAGGCAGGGAATCATTGGTATTACTGCTTCTAAACTGTGACAGTGTCGAGTCCAAACACTTTTTAGGTACCATTGTAATTTCCTCATATGCAGTTTGGCATATGGTATTAGTAGTATGCAGGATACCATGAATCCCAGGGCCTGCAGAATTTTTCTGGCAGGGAAATGGGACTTTTTTGCCAGTAATTGAAAATATTGAGTTAGTTGAACTTTTGTCTGGCGTGAGGTAAGCCATCTGGGCCGCTGTATTTAAGCTGGTACACAGGAATATAATCTGTTGTGAGGGCACTAGTTTTGACTTATTTTCGTTTATTGTGTACCCTAGAGAAATTAGCAACCTTTTTACAAACGCCAGATGCTGTACAAGAATGTCCTTTGTCTCTACTTGAATGAGGCAGTAGTTCAGGCATGGATATATTCGAATTCCTTTTTGTCTGCAAAATGCAATTACTGGTGCCAGGCACTTTGTGAAGACCCTGGGCGCAGTGGATAAGCCAAAGGGCAGTGCAGCGAATTGGTAGTGCATTGTACCAGCTTTGAATCTGAGGTATCTTTTGCAATTTTGTCTGATAGGGACATGCAGGTATGCCTCTTTGAGGTCCAGATTAACAAGCCAAGCCTTCTTGCCCAACATGGGTAGAAGTTGCTGTAATGTCAACATTTTGAATTTCGGAATATCCAAGTAAGTATTCAGAATGGAAAGGTCTAGTATGGGCCTCCAGGCCTTGTCCTTTCTGGGGACCAGGAAGAGTCTTGAGTAAAATCATTGTCCTTGTTCCTGTTGTGGTACTTTTTGAATAGCTTTCATGTCCATGAGGTCTGAAATTTGTTTGTGCCTCTGCCCAGCATTCCTTTTAGCCTTGGTAAAGTATGAAAGTGGAACCTGTAACCTTGAGACACAATATTCAGAACCCATTTGTCTTGGATGATTGTTTGCCAGTTTTGAGAAAAAAGTGCTAGTTTTCCCCCTAAGGGGACTTCCAAAAGGGACGTGCTTGGCATACGAAGGGGAAAGTCATTGTGACTGTTTCCTGTAAGGTTGAGACTTGCCCTCACCTCCTTTTGGGGTTGAGGTGCCCCACTGTCGTTGTCTGTTTGAGGCTTGGGGTTGAGATCTGTCTCTTGGGTGTCTGTTATCTGCCTCTCTGTGGCCTGACACTGGAAAGGACCAATTCTTTGTTGGCCAATTTCTGCTAAACCGAGGTGGCTGTACCTGTAAGAAATCCTTGACTGTTTGCATAGATTTAGCTTTATCCTCCATTTTCTTTAACACCTCTTCTGCCTTAACACCAAACAAGGTATCATGCTGTAAAGAAGCATCCAATAATTTTGCCTTAGTATGATCAGGCAAACTCTGTTATTTTAACAAAGCAAGTCTTCGAATCACAGAATCTGCAACTGCGGCTCTACAAGAGGCCTCTAAAGAATCAAAACCACATTGCAGAGTATGTTTTCCCACCTGTTCAACTGCATGCAATAAATCCTGCATTTCTTTACAATCAGGAGCTACTGAGCTTGCAAGCATTTTCTGTTTTAACTGAGCCATTAAATATTGTTGGTACTTAAGCATGTGAAACTGGCAATTTAAAGCTCTTACTGCTAAAGTTGCAGAAGTGTATACTTTCTTCCCCCATCTATCCAAAGCTCTGGAATCTCTGTCAGAGGGTACTGGATTTTTTGCAATAGAAGCCTTAACCCCTTTTGGACCCTGGGAAATAGTTTCAGGATCAGCAGAAGGGTTTTTGTAAAGAAACTTGTGAGAGTCAGGGACTCTACAATACCTATATGGCTTGGCTGGAGCAGGAGGCAAAGAATCAGGAGATGCCTATCATCCACAATATCTAGCACAGGCGGAATAGCCAGGGGCCTGTGCTGAGGCAATAAAAGGAAATCCCTGAGCCTTTTCTTGGATTCTGAGTAATCCTGACTTTCCCAGTGGAAATGCTCTCTCATGGTAAGTAAAGTTTCCCAAAAAGAATAATCCTCAGGAGGAGAGGCTGAAGGGATAGATTCTTCAGCATCAGAGTCCTCATCGGGGGTATAGAGTATCCCTGGTCTGAAGAGGAATCAGACGAAATGGAAACCTGATCAGAGAAATCATAGTCTGTATCCTGCCTAGGCCTTTTCTCAGGAGGAGGATGGGAACCCCTGTTTAGAGTAATGAGGTCTTCGGCCATTTTAAGCATCTGTTTCTTAGGCATGGAGGACTGTCCAGGAGAATGCTGTACTTGTTTTTTGGTCTTTAATGGTACCTTTGTCTTGGCTGCTGCTTTAATGGTAAGTTGTGAAGGTCTGAAAACACCCTCAGAAGCCGATGCCTGCTCAGCGGCTCCGGACCCTTCTGAGGGATTAGTTTCCATAGGCCCAATACCTTGAGTTTCCAGAGGCCTAGATGTCTCCAAGTGGGAGTCGGAAGCGGCCTGTGGCTCTGAGGTAGCGGGTGTCAGGGGCTGCGAAAGCGCCTCATTGAGAACCGGCGACTGGCCTAGAAAAGGTTTAGTCTGTTTTGGACCTCGGATGCCTGTCTTTATCCTTGTCTTTGCGTTTTTTCGGTATTGAGGTCGTCTGTTGATCCGACGGCATAGTATAATTGAACCTTCGGCCAAAGTAGTGCAAAGCAAAATCAAAACATCTTTTTATAGTGCGTTTGTTAAATCTAGCACAAAACCGACAACTAGTGATGTTGTGATCAGGGCCTAGGCATGGAATACAGTAAGAGTGGAAGTCCTTATGAGGTATTTGCTTCCCACAAGTAATACAATTATTAACTTTTTCTGACATCTGTCTGAGGCAAGGAAAAAGTTTCCCCAATGGGGTACTTCGCTTTATTGACTACTTCGGATCTGAAATTCGACTTCGAAAATCTCAGGAGTTGGCCGACCGGCACTTGCTAACTGCTTCTGCTTCGGGCACCGCGCGGCAAGAAAGACTGAAGAAAATGTCGTCAGATGCATCTTATATACCCCTGGCGCTCTGACGTCAGGGAAGAAGCGACAGCAACTGACGCCGGACCAAGACTTTGGAACTCTGGCCGACTACGGGACCACCTGACGGCAGGATATCCCAGGTGTAATTGACTGCAGCAGTGTAACACGATGAACATCTTTAGAAATAGCTTTTCCCATAAATGCTTTGGAAAAGGAAACAAACAATTGGTCAGTCTTCCGCAAAGACTTTGTTCTATGAAGATAAAAACGAAGCTGCCTATGAACATCTAACAAATGGAGTCTGTATTCACCTTTATTTTGGAAGGTGGGAAAGAAAACGGGCAGATTAATGGACTGGTTTATGTTTGCTTCAGATGCCACTTTTGGTAAGAAGGAAGGGTTAGTACGGAGTGAGACCTTATCCTTATAGAAGACCAAATACGGAGGTATGGCAGACAGAGCTTGAAGCTCAGAAACCCTCCTAGCAGAGGTAATAGCGACTAGGAAAGCAGTCTTCCAGGACAAAAATTTAAAATCCACCGAAGCTGCAGGTTCGAACGGAGGAGCCACCAATGCCTGTAAAACAAAAGTAAGGTCCCATGGAGGCAATGAATCCTTGACAGGCGGCCGTAACAGAAAAGTACCTTTAAGAAAAGCCTTACACAGCCTAGATGAGACTAAGGCCATGCTGTCTTCACAAAACTGGAAATGGCTGCCAACTGTACTTTCACTGTAGAGGAACTAGCTCCCTGCTGAAAGATACCAGACTGGAAGTCCAACACCGCTGGAACAGGGGCTGTAAAGGGATCTATTTTTCTCTGTGAAGCCCAAATGGAAAAGCGCTTCCATTTACGGCAATAAAGTGTCCTAGTGGAGTCTTTAAGAGAAGCCACCAGAATGGATTTTACCGGGGATAAAAAAACGGGAGTCCTGGCAATTAACGGAACTGGAGCAAGCAAGCTGTCAGCTTGAGTCTGCCCAGATCGGGCGGACTTGCCCCCGACAGATGGGAGATTAGATCCGGGCAGGGATCCGGAACCCACGGGGGAGCTAACAGATGAGACCAAATGAATGGGAACCAAACCTGACGAGGCCAGAATGGGACAATGAGGATCACTTTGCACCGTAGTCAGCAAGCTTTCTGAAGAGACTTCGGAATGAGTGGCAATGGTGGATAAGCAGACAGAAGCCCGGGGGACCAAGCATGGACTAGAGCGTCTCCGAGGATTTCCCCTGGTGAGGGAATCAGAGCAAAGAACTCGCCACCCTTCACGTTGGAAGGAGATGCGAAGAAATCGCTGCAAGGCTAATCCCATGCAAGGAAGATCTCCTCAGCTACAGACTGTTTCAGAGACCACTCGTAAGGCATCAGAAAGTACAGTTTTGTACCTACCATAAATGTAGATGTCCGATAGGTATGCATCTGCAGTCATCACGTATGGGTTGTCCTGCCTCAGGCAGCCCTTCGGTCGGCCGGATTCCAAAGTCTGGGTCCGGCGTCGGCTGATGTCGCCCTCTCCCCGACGTCACAGCACCTGGGGTATAAAAGAGTCAGCCAACGCCATCTTCCTCAGTGTTTCTTGCCCCAGATCCCAGGTGCCCTCAAAGGAAGGCTAAATTTGGAGAAATGCAATAAATTCCAAACATGCACAGAAATATATATGCATATATATATATATATATATATATATATATATATATATATATATATATCCTTATATAAAACAAATACACCATAATAGATAACCCCAGCTAGCTATGAGAGGGGAAAGTACCAATAAATACCCAAGAGGGGAAGGAGGGAGGGTAAACCTGACTGCAGATGCATACCTATCGGACATCTACATTTATGGTAGGTACAAAACTGTACTATGTCCTTCAAGGATGCATCTGCAGTTATCACATATGGGTAGAATGCCATAGCCAAACTGCGGGTGGAGGAGCTATGTAAAGGATGGTGTAGCTAAAATGCCCTGCAGGACTGCCGTAGCAAAGCCTGCTCTCGATCTGGAATATAAAGGTAAATTGTAATGCTTGGAAAATGTATGCACGGAGCTCCATGTAGCAGCTTCTAAAATGTCCTTGGTAGCCACCTATCTTAAGAAGGCTGTGGAGGTGGCTGTGGCTCTGGTGGAATGAGGTCTAATGTTAGCTGGCACAGTTTTTCCATGAAAGGAATAACAAAAATGTATGCAATTCCCTATCCATTTTGAAATTGTCTGTTTGGAAATTGCTTTTGCTTGTGCACCAGCAGCATATGCCACCAACAGCTGATCAGTTTTTCTGTAGCTTTTAGTTCTGTCCAAGTAGTAGCGCAACTGTCTGTGTATGTCCAGGGTGTGCATTAGCCCTTTGTTTTGTGGATTTGGAAAGAAGGTAGGCAGGTGAATAGCTTGGTTTAAGGAGACCCTGGATACCACCTTTGGCATAAATGAAGGATTGGCTCTCAATGAGACTCTGTCCTGATGAAAAATAAGAAATGGCTGTACTGCCATGAGGGCCTGTAACTCAGATACTCTTCTTGCTGAGGTTATGGCCAGAAGGAAGGCGGTCTTCCAAGACAGGAACTGTAGTTCTGCAGATGCTGCTGGTTCAAAGGGAGGCAGAGTTAGTTTTTCCAACACGAAGTTAAGGTCCCAAGTAGGCACTGGAGGTTTCTTTGGAGGATTGATGTTTTTAATTCCTCTTAGAAACTATCTTAGGAGAGGATGAGAAAAGACAGGTGGGTCAGTATTGTACACTCTGCTGAAATTGCTGAAGCATGAATTTTAATGGAAGAGTAAGACAGGCCATTATGGAGCATTTCTGCCAAGTATTCCAGGATATGTGCCATGTTCATCACTGTCGCATCTAGGCCCTTTGTGGTGCTCCAAGTGTGAAATCTTTTCCATTTTGCTGAATATGCCTTTGTTGTGGAAGGTCTGCAAGCTTCCATGATGATATCCTTCACTCTCTTGGATAGCTTATCCTGAGGAGAAGTCAAGGTATTTTCCCGGCTGTTAGTTGCAAGGTTTTCAGGTTGGAATGCAGAGTTTTGTAATTGTGCTGTGTCAGCAGAAGTGGCCATTGAGGAAGAGGCCATGGTTTTGTGCGTGACATGCTCTTTAACAGTGGGTACCAGTGCTGTCTTGGCCATTCCGGAGCTATCAGAATCACTTTTGGCTGCTCTGTCCTGATCTTCAGTAAGACCTTGGTCATTAATGGAAGAGGTGGAAATGCATACACTGTTAGAGTTCTCCAGCTGAAAGATAGGGCGTCCACTTTCCATGCTTGTGGGTGGTATGTCCTTGAGCAGAATTTCTTCAGCTGATGATTGTGGGGAGGCAAAAAGATCTATGTCTGGCCTTCCCCATGATTGTGTTATCTGTAGGAAGATGTCTGGGTGCAGCATCCATTCGTGTGCATCCATGATATTTCTGCTTAAGCTGTCCGCCAGTATATTGTCTTTTCCTGGCACAAACTGGGATTGCAGCTCTATATTGAGTTTCAAGGAAAGTTCCCATAGATTCATTGCCAGTCTGCAAAGAGGGTAGGAATGGGTGCCTCCTTGCTTGTTTATGTACCACATAACTGTGGTGTTGTCTGTCCTTATTAGCAGGTGGCCTTGATGCAGAAAGGGTTTGAAGGCCTCGAATGCATGTATCACTGCCAGCATTTCCTTTTGGTTTATGTGCATGCGTAGCTCCTTTTGTGACCATAGTCCTTGAATACATCTGCCCTCCATGTGTGCTCCCCAACCGTGGTCTGAAGCGTCTGTTGTAATGGTTTGGCTGGCTATTGGTTTGCTGAAGGGCAGACCCCTGTTTGACTGGCTTGCTTGAGCCCACCACAGAAATTCCTTTTGGAGGCATGGAATGAGTGGGATCAAAGTTTCTAAGCTGTGACTGTGCTGAGTCCATAAACTCCTTGGGTACCATTGTAGTTTCCTCATATGCAGCCTTGCTTGTGGAATCAGAAGAATGCAAGAGGCCATGCAACCCAGGGCCTGCAGGATTTTCCTTGCAGTCAGATGAGTTTGTCTTGTCAGATTCTTGAAGTAATCTGGTAGTTGTCTGTTTTTCTTCTGTGAGAAAAGCCATTTGGGTGGTTGTGTCTAGATCCGCACACAGAAAAGTTATTCTTTGGGATGGAACAAGTCTTGATTTGTGAATGTTGACTGTATATCCCAAGGCCTGCAGTAGGCGGATGGCATAATTCAAGTCCTTTACCAAAGTTTGTTGGCTGTCCGCTTGTATAAGGCAGTCGTCCAGATATGGGTATATTTGAATCCCCTGAAGTCTTCAGTGTGCAATTACTGATGCCAGGCATTTCGTGAATACTCTGGGCACAGTAGATAAGCCAAAGGGCAATGCTGAGAACTGATAATGCTCTGAACCTGCAAGAAATCTGAGGTGTCTTCTGCAACTTTGTCTGATAGGGACATGCAGGTATGCCACCTTGAGGTCTAGAGTCACCAGCCAAGACCCCTTGCCCAGCATGGGAAGGAGTTGCTGTAGAGTCAGCATTTTGAATTTTGGCACAATGAGATAAGTATTCAGTGCGGACAAGTCGAGAATAGGCCTCCATTGATTTTCTTTTCTTGGAACAAGGAATAGTCTGGAGTAAAATCCTTGGCCTTGTTCTGAAAGAGGAACCTTTTCTATAGCTTTCATTTGCATTAAGTTGAGATTTGTTTCAAAGCCTCTGCCCTTTGATTTGGTGGCAGGTCTGGCATGCCTTTTCTTTTTGGCAATGTGTGAAAATGGAACCTGTATCCTTTGTCTATTATTTGCAGTGTCCATTTGTCTCTTGTAATACTGTGCCAATTTTCTGAGAATAAAGAAAGCTTTCCGCCCAAAGGTGCTTCTAACTGAGCCCTGGTTGATGGAGTCAAAGCAAAGTCATTGAGCCTGTCCTTGTGCAACAGTTGCAGGTCCTGCACTACCTCTCTGGTTGGGAGGCTGCCATTGACGTCCTCTGTAGGAGCCTCTAGCTTGCCCTCTACCTCTGGCACGCCTGTTCTTGCCTCTCTGAAATCTTTCTGTGTCCGGAAAGGACCAATTCTTGGTAGGCCAATTTCTGCTGAATCTTGGTGGTTGAACTTGTAGAAAATCTTTGACTGTTTGTACAGATTTTGCCTTTTCCTCAAATTTCTTTAAGACCTCCTGAGCAGTGGAACCAAATAACTTTTGCTTTTCCAGTGGAGCATCCAGAAGCTTACCTTTAACATGGTCTGGCAGAGATTGTTCCTTCAGCCAAGCATGCCTACGTATGACTGCACCTGTCATTGCTGACCTACATGAAGCTTCCAATGCATCATAACCACACTAAGAAATGGTTGCTAACCTGCTGGGAGTTATGTACCAGATCCTGAAGTGATTTGCGATCTAGGGGTTCAGGTGAAGACAGTTTCTTATGCAATTCATCTAACAAATACTCTTGGTACTGTATCATATGAAATTGACAATTTAATGCCCTCATAGAAAGAGTAGCAGAACTATACACTTTTTTACCCCATCTCTCTAAAGCCCTGGACTCCCTTTCAGAGGGGAGTGGATTTTTAGTAGTGGCAGCTGCAACCTCTTTAGGGCCCTGGGAAATAGTTTCTGGATCAGCAGAGTGGGCCTTGTAAAGAAAAAGATGCTAGTCCGGGACCCTGTAGTACCTATCGGGTTTGGCAGGGGCTGGAGGAAGAGTGTCAGGGGTTATGCTAGACTCAGAGTACACATCATCAATGACAGTCAAAACAGGAGGAATAGCCAAAGGTCTATGCTGAGGTAAATGCAGAAAAGTTCTTAATCTTTTCCTGGAATCAGAGAATTCCTGGCCCTGCCATTTGAAATGCTCTCTCATAGTGTGAAGGGTCTCCCCGAAGGATAGTTCTTCAGGAGGGTAGGCCGAGGGGATTGATTCCTCTGCATCAGAATCCTCGTAGGCTGAAAAAGCCTCCTCCTGGTAGTCCGAGAGAGCAGAGCCATCAGAGGCCTCCTCTGAGGAGTGGGGATCAGAGGGCTCAACCCTGGGCCTTTGTCTAGAGGGGTTGAGAGCCTCTGTCCGGTTGGGGTTGAGAGCCCCTAATTAAGGAGATAAGGTCCTCTGCTAAAGATAGAATCTGTGAACTGGTAGAGGGTCCCTGAGGAATAACCCTGGGAGGCATAGCTTTTGTATGTTTAGCAGCTTTAGCCCTGGTGAAAGCCTTTATGGACATGGATGCAGGAGGCCTAGCTGCACCACGTGCTGGTGTAGTTTTGTCTAGAGGAATGGTGTCGGAAGTTTCCAAGACACCAGTTTCTGAGGGTAATTCAATAACAGACTCAGCAGGGGCCTCCAAGGCCGAGGTTGTCGGTTGAGCGGTTTCAGGGGTCGGAAGTACCAAGGACTCGGTTTCAGCCGAGACCGAGACACTCGCGGTAGACCTGGCTGTGGTTTCAGCCGAAACCGCGGCCTGCGTGTGTCGGTCCTTGTCCTTCCGTTTCTTTGTTAAATGTGAAGTCGGAGTCTCCGACGGCATATTGTATGAAAAACTAGCCCCAAAAAATTCCTCTGCAAACTCTGCCCTACGTCTAAGAGTGTGTCGGTTGAAGGAAGCACAGGCTGAACAGGCCGAGACGTCGTGGTCTGGGCCTAGGCAGGGGAAGCAGTAAGAGTGGAAATCCTTATGAGGTATTTGTTTCCCACAAGTTAAGCAATTATTAACTTTATCTGACATCGGCTGAGGCAAGAAAGAGTCCCCAACAGGGTACTTAGCTTTTGAAGTCTTCAGTAGTTGAATTACAGGAGCTGGCCGACCGGCACTTGCGAACTGCTTCTCCTTCGGGCACCACGCGGCAAGAAAGACTGAGGAAGATGGCGTCGGCTGAAGCTTTTATACCCCAGGCGCTCTGACGTCGGGGAGAGGGCGACATCAGCCGACGCCGGACCCAGACTTTGGAATCCGGCCGACAGAAGGGCTGCCTGAGGCAGGACAACACACATATGTGATGACTGCAGATGCATCCTTGAAGGACATTGGACCGACTCAATCTGTCCGCTAAAATGTTGAGCACCCCGGAATGTGCATCGCTATCAGAAACCGACCAGTGGAGATCGCACATTCCCACACTCTCATGGCCTCATGACAGAGGGTAGGATCTGGTTCCCCCCTGCTTGTTGATATACTAGACAGCCATGTTGTGGGACGACTGTGAAAGGCTTCCAACGCTAAAAGCACTGCCCTCATCTCTAGAACATTTCTGTGCAACTTGGTCTCTGACTGGGACCACGTGCCTTGGACTGTTCCTTCCCGAACAGAGCCCCCCCCACCCGAGTTGGGAGGTGTCCGTGGTCACTGTGGCTTGGACTGGAGATGACGCGAAGGTGCATCCTTTTGATATCTCTGGTGAACTTAACCACCAAAGAAGAGATGCCCTGCAGACGTGACTGATCTTGATCGGAAATGCCATGGGCAGGTCTAGCCAAGTCTATTGAACAGCCAGAGTCCACTGAAGAACCCGCATGTGAAGGCGTGCACAAGGGAGAATCGATATGGTGGCAGTCATGCAGCCCAGAGCCCGGAGAACCTTGCTCGCCTTTGAAGACTTGGAGTTCACTATCTGAGCTATGTGGCACCTGAGGTGTAGGATCCTGTCTGGAGTTAAGAATACCTTCATCTGCAAGGTGTCTAGTCGTGCCCCAATGAAGTCTAGAACTTGTACTGGTTGCAAATGGGATTTGTGAACACTGACTAATTCCCAGTAGATCTGCCAACCGAATGAAATAATCTCGGGCCAGACATAATTGATGCTTGTTGGACACAGCGAAGAGCCAGTCGTCCAGGTATGGAAAGTACAGTTTTGTACCTACCATAAATGTAGATGTCCGATAGGCATGCATCTGCAGTCCTTACAAATGGGTTGTCCTGTCGTCAGGCAGCCCTTTGGTCGGCCGGATTCCAAAGTCTGGGTCTGGCCTCGGCTGGTGTCGCACTTCACCCGACGTCATAGCTGCAGTTCTTCGGGTATAAAGGCATCAGCCGACGCCATTTTCCTCAGTGTTTCATGCCCCAGATGCCAGGTGCCCTCTAGGAATGCTAAATTTGGATAATGCAAATGGTTCCAAATAGTGGAGAGCAAACAAAAAATAAGCATGTATGTACATATATACAAACAAATACACCATAATAGATTCCCCCAGCTAGCTACAAGATGGGCAAGTACCCTAGGAGTACCACAGAGGGGAAGGAGGGTGGGTAATCCTGACTGCAGATGCATGCCTATCGGACATCTACATTTATGGTAGGTACAAAACTGTACTATGTCCTTCAAGGATGCATCTGCAGTCCTTACAAATGGGTAGAATACCATAGCCAAACTGGGGAGGAGGAGAAATAAGATTATGGTGTAGTTAAGATCCCTTGCAAAACAGCAGTGGCAAAACCTGCTCGGGATCTGGAGTATAAAGGTAAATTATAATGCTTGGCAAATGTATGCACGGAGCTCCAAGTAGCAGCCTCTAAAATGTCTTTGGTAGCCACTCCTCGTAGAAAAGCTGTGGTAGTGGCTGTTGCCCTTGTAGAGTGAGGTCTGATGTTTTCTGGAGTTTTCTTCCCATGGTAAGAGTAACAAAATCTAATGCAATTTCCTATCCACTTAGAGATTGTCTGTTTTGAAATTGCTTTTCCTTCCATCCCTGTTGCATATGCTACCAGTAGCTGGTCAGTTTTTCTGTTGCCCTTGGTCCTGTCCAGGTAGTAGCGTAGTTGTCTATGTACATCCAAGGTATGCAACAGTCTTTCTCCCCTGTTCTGTGGGTTGGGGAAGAATGTAGGTAGATGGATAGCTTGATTTAAAGATACCCTGGAGACCACCTTTGGCATAAAAGTAGGATTTGTTCTCATGGACACTATCTTGATGGAAGATCAGGAAGGGCTGTACTGCCATTAATGCCTGTAGCTCAGATACCCTTCTTGCTGAAGTGATTGCAAGCAGAAAAGCAGTTTTCCATGATAAGTATTGTAAGTCTGCTGTTGCTGCTGGTTCGAAAGGAGGGTGTGTCAACTTTTCTAGTAAAAAGTTTAAGTCCCATGCTGGCAATGGTGGTTTCCTAGGTGGTTTTACATTTTTAATTCCTCTCAGAAACTGCCTGAGCAGAGGATGTGAGAAGACGGGATGATCCAAGTTGTATTCTGCTGAAATAGCTGATGCATGAATCTTAATGGAAGAATAGGACAGGCCGTTGTGGAAGAGCTCTGCCAAGTATTCCAGGATGTTGGCTATGTTTACCAGTGACACATTTTCTCCCTTTGCAGTACTCCAAATGTGATATCTTTTCCATTTTGCTGAATATTTTTTTCTTGTTGAGGGTCTGCGAGCCTCCAAGATAACGTCTTTAACCCTTTGAGATAAATCTGGGTTATTTGGTCTTATGCAATGTTCCAGGCAGACAGCTGCAGTGTTTTCAGGTTTGGATGCAGGGTGTTGTAGTTGTTCTGTGTTAACAGTAAGGGAACTAGAGGTAAGAGTCCATATTTGTTCCCGAGACATGCTCCTCAGTAGTGGGTACCAATGTTGCCTTGGCCAGTCTGGAGCTATCAGGATGATCCTTGGTCGGTCCTCTTTGATTTTCAATAGCACCTTGTGCATCAAAGGAAGTGGTGGGAATGCATATGCTGTCAGGTTTTTCCAACTGAAAGATAGGGAGTCCACTTTCCAAGCAAGTGGGTGGTACGTCCTTGTGAAGAATTTCTTCAATTGGTGATTGTGTGGGGATGCAAATAAGTCTATTTCTGGTAGTCCCCACTTTCTTGTAATGGTTTTGAAGATGTCCGGATGCAGCATCCATTCGTGGGCATCCGTGGTAGTTCTGCTTAGTATGTCTGCTAGAATGTTTTCTTTTCCTGGCACGAAAATTGCTTGTAACTGAATGTTGAAGCTCAGGGCCACATTCCAGAGGTCCATTGCCATCCGGCATAGAGGGTACGAATGTGTGCCTCCCTGTTTGTTGAAGTACCACATAACTGTGGTGTTGTCTGTCCTTATCAACAGTTGGCCTTGTTGGAGAAATGGTCTGAATGTCTGAATTGCCAGTTTTACTGCCAGCATTTCCTTTAGATTTATGTGTAGGTGCAGCTGGTCTTGAGTCCATAAGCCTTGTATGCATTTGTCCAGCATGTGCGCCCCCCAACCGAGGTCTGAGGCGTCCGTTGTGATGGTCTGGCTTGGTTGAGTGTTGTGGAAGGGCAGTCCTTTGTTTGATTGACAGGCCTGAGCCCACCATTGGAATTCTTGTTTCAGACATGGGATTATAGGAATTTGGGTTTCTAGGCTGTGCTTGTGCTGAGACCATAAATTCCTTAGGTACCACTGTAACTTTCTCATATGCAGTCTGGCATGTGGAACCAATATTATGCAGGATGCCATGAAACCCAAGGCTTGCAGGACTTTTCTTGCTGTTAGCTGGTTCTGCTTTGTTAATGCCAAGAAGTAGAGCGGGAGTTGTTCCTGTTTTTCTACGGTTAGGAATGCCATTTGTTTTGATGTGTCCAGCTCTGCACCCAAAAAGGTTATCCTTTGGGATGGCATCAGCCTTGACTTTTTTATATTGACTGTATCCCAGGGCTTGCAGTAGATAAATGACCCTTTTCAAGTCTTCTGTTAGCTTGCTTTTGTTGTCCGCTTGTATCAGGCAGTCGTCCAGGTAAGGGTAGATTTGGATTCCCTGAAGCCTGCAATGAGCAATTACTGATGCCAGGCATTTCGTGAACACTCTGGGCACAGTAGATAAGCCAAAGGGCAATGCTGAGAATTGATAATGCTCTGATCCTGCAAGAAATCTGAGGTATCTTCTGCAATTTGGTCGTATGGGGACGTGCAGGTATGCCTCCTTGAGATCTAGAGTTACCAGCCAAGACTCCTTGCCCAACATGGGAAGAAGCTGCTGTAGAGTCAGCATTTTGAATTTTGGAACAATGAGGAATGTGTTTAAAGCGGACAGGTCGAGAATAGGTCTCCATTTGTTTTCTTTTCTTGGTACCAGGAAGAGTCTGGAGTAAAATCCCTGTCCTTGCTCCATAGATGGTACCTTTTCTACAGCTCTCATCCTTAGTGAGTAAGTTATTTGTTTTAGAGCTTCTGCCTTTTGATTTGGAGGTAGGTTTGGCATTCCTCTCTTCTTTGGTAGAGTATGGAAGTGAAACCTGTAACCTTGGTCTATTGTCTGCAAAATCCACTTGTCTCCTGTGATGAAATGCCAGTTTACTGAAAATAAGGCTAGCTTCCCGCCTAAGGGTGCTTCTAGTTGTTCCCTGGTAGGCGGTGCCAGAGCCAAGTCACTGTGATTGTCCTGTAGTAGTGGTGGTGGCTGTATCTGTGGCTGTACCTCGCTGGTTGTTACCCTGCCACTGGCGTCCCCTGTAGGCACCTCTGGATTGACTTCTGCCTCTTGAGTGCCTATTCCTGCCTCTCTGAGCTCTGGAGGTGTCTGGAAAGGACCAATTCTTGGAGGGCCAATTCCTGCTAAACCTTGGAGGTTGGACCTGTAAGAAATCTTTCACTGTCTGGACAGATTTTGCCTTCTCTTCCATCTTCTTCAGCACCTGTTGTGCAGGAGAGCCAAACAAATTGATCTTGGAGCCAAACAAATTGATCTTGTCCATGGGAGCATCTAGTAGCTTTGATTTGACATGGTCTGGTAAGGCCTGCTCTTTTAACCATGCATGTCTTCTGATAACTGTGCCAGTCATGGCTGATCTAAAGGAAGCCTCCAGTGCATCATAGCCGCATTTTAAGGAATGGTTACTGACGTGCTGAATGTTATGTACCATTTCCTGAACAGATTTTTTGTCTAATGGTTCATCTGAGGACAGCTTTTTGGTTAACTGGTCTAACATAAATTCTTGACACTGGATCATGTGGAATTGACAGTTCAAGGCCCTAGCTGAAAGAGTAGCAGAAGTGTAAACTTTTTTACCCCATCTCTCTAAGGGCCTGGATTCCCTTTCAGAGGGGAGGGGGTTTTTGGCAGAGGTAGCTGCTACAGCCTTAGGTCCCTGGGAGATAGTCTCGGGATCTGCAAAAGGAGCCTTATACAAATGATAATGCGAGTCCGGGACCCTGTAGTACCTATCGGGCTTAGCAGGGGCCGGAGGTAGTGAATCAGGAGCAGTACAAGCATCATTAAATGCATCATCCACAACAGAGAGAACTGGAGGGATGGCTAAAGGCCTATGTTGTGGTAAATGCATCTAAGCCTTTTTCTAGAGTCTGAAAAATCCTGGCCCTGCCACTGAAATTGTTCCCTCATAGCATGCAAGGTTTCCCCAAAGGAAAATTTCTCAGGCGGAGAGGCAGAAGGAATGGACTCTTCAGCATCCGAGTCTTCATAAGGGGAGAAAGGGCCCTCTGGAGGGTTTGTATTATCTGAATCATCAGAGGAGTCATCTGTAGAAACTGGCTCAGGGGGCTCTGCTCTAGGCCTCTTCTCTGGAGGTGGGTGAGAGGCCCTGTCTGGGTGAGGTTGGGATCCCCGGATCAAAGAAAAGAGATCCTCTGCTAGACTAAGCATTTGTGAACTAGAGCTAGGCCTGTGAGAGGGGGTCTTAGCAGGCACAGATTTAGCAGATTTAGCTGCTTTAGCCCTGGCAAAGGCCTTAATAGACATGGTTGCAGGTGGCCTAGCAGCTCCACGTGCAGGGGTTGAAATATCCAAGGGGATAGTGTCAGATAATTCCTGGGAAACTGCAAGAGCAGGTGGGATTTCGGAAGCCGATTCCACCAGGTTGGAAGAGGCCTCGGTAGGAGGTAAGTTTTCGGCTGAAGGAAGAACCGCTTGCTCGGTTTCAGCCGAAACCGAGACACTCGCGGTTGGCTTAACCTCGGTTTCGGCGAAACCGGACCGCGAATGTCGGTCCTTTTCCTTGCGTTTTTTAGATATTTGCGTAGTCGGAGGATCCGACGGCATAATGTAAGCAAAATCGGAGCCGAAAAACTCCTCAGCAAATTCCGATCGGCGTCTAAGCGTCCGTCGGTTAAAAGAAGCACAGGCTATACAAGCTGCTACGTCATGGTCTGGGCCTAAACAAGGTAAGCAGTAAGAGTGGAAATCTTTATGAGGTATCTGTTTCCCACAAGTTAAACAGTTATTCACTTTTTCTGACATCGGCTGAGGCAAGAAAGAGTCCCCAACGGGTACTTGGCTTTAGAAGTCTTGGTAGTAGTAGAAGTATTCGGTAGTAGTAATCTCTGGTTCTGACCGACCGGCACTTGCGAACAAGCTTCTGCTTGGCCACGCGCAAGAAAGACTGAGGAAAATGGCGTCAGCTGATGCCTTTATACCCGAAGAACTGCAGCTATGACGTCGGGTGAAGTGCGACACCAGCCGAGGCCAGACCCAGACTTTGGAATCCGGCCGACCGAAGGGCTGCCTGACGACAGGACAACCCATTTGTAAGGACTGCAGATGCATCCTTGAAGGACATCACCTGAATACCCTGAAGCCTCAGGTGAGCCGCTACAACTGCCATTACCTTGGTGAATACCCTGGGGGCTGTGGTGAGACCAAAGGGTAGGGCTCTGAACTGAAAATGACTGGCTCCCAGCCGGAAGCGCAGAAACTTCCTGGAGCTTCTGTGTATTTTGATGTGGTAGTAAGCATCCTGGAGGTCTAACGAGCACATCCAGTCGTACTCTCGGAGATGGGGTAGAATGGACTGTAGAGTGACCATTCAGAATTTCTGTTTGGCTACCGAGAGGTTTAATGTTGACAGGTCTAGAATGGGCCTGAGGTCCCCCATCTTTTTTGGCACCAAAAAGAACCTTGAGTAGATGCCTAATCCGGACTGATCGGGGAGGGGGGGGGGCCTGTTCGATGGCTCGTTTGAGAAGCAGCTTTGAAACCTCTAGAGCTGCGGCCACCCTGTGAGTGGGTGGAACATCCGGGAGGTGCTTTGTAATATTTGGAGGGGCAACAAATGGGATAGAGTAACCTCTGGATATTATCTGTAAAACCCAGCGATCTGTCGTAATGGACTCCCATGCCGCTGGGTCTAAGGACAATCATCCCCCAACTGCCTCCAGAGTAGGACAGTCGGGCAACCCCTCAGGGCTGCTGACCGGGTCCATCAGAAAAGGGTTCCCTAGACCTGAAATTCCTGGGACCCCCTCTACCTCTGGGTCGGTGTCGATCCTGTCCCCCTTTGCCTCTGGGGGAATAGTTGTCCTGAGAATCCCGGGAAAACTGAGATTTTCAGAACCACATCTTCTTTTGCCCTCTCTGATTCCTAGAGAAGGACCGCTGAGGGTTAGAGAAGCGGACTCCGACGGCAGACAAAGTCTTCCCGTCCTTTTTGCTCTGTACAAGTGTGTCACGTACTGTCTTCCCAAAAAGGGAAGAGCCGAAGGAAGCGTGGATAAATGACGCCTTAAAAGGGTCCGCGAACTGACACAACCTGAGCCAGGCATGACACCTCATGGCTATGCCAGTCCCAGCCGCCCTAGCTGCTCCTTCCGTGGCATGGGAGAGGAACTGCATTGATGTGTTTGAGACATTTTCACTGAGAACAACGGTCTGTCCTCCGAAAATAACGACTCTGGGGGCGACTCTGCGAATTCCGAAGCAAGGTCTCGCTGAAGCCGAATCACATGTGCCAAATAATTCAGTGCACAGATAGGAAAGGTCGCAGAGGAGTAGACATGCTTCCCAAAACTATCCACTGACCTACACTCCTTGTCTGGAGGGTGGACTGAGGAACTCTCCTGAGCTAGTTCCTTCTTTGTGGCCGCTGCAACAAACATAGCAACAACTGGGGGTCCTTTCGACCAGGGTTGTCTGTCAGAAGGGGGAGATAAAACCTTGTCAGGGCGTTTGGGGATGGGCTCGACGGTGTCAGGCTCCTTCCATGCTCTCGTGGTGATGAGGTCCACCAAGGGGTCCGCTGGCAGGGACACCCAGGAAGTAGATGGGCCTGTGCCAAAGGCCTCCAGGAACACTGATTCATTCCCCAAAAGGTTTTTGGGGCTGACCAACCTCCCCTTTGGCGGAGGATCTCCATAATTTCTCCGAAGGAGACTTCTTCGGGAGGTGACCTGAGGGAACCTTCTCCTTCATCTAAGTCAGTGTCCATAGTGAGGGACTCGGGAGAGTCCAAGTGTCTCCTTTTGCACCTGCGCTTACGGTGACCCTCTTCAGTGGGACTTTCAGAAGGGGACCCGTGAGCCACAGGGGTTTCCTCAGAGAACTTAACCTGGGGATCCTCTGGCACGGGCTGTCCCTGAGATAGGATGAAGGGAGTCATCGCCAAATCCAGGAGGGCCTGGGTGGTATCCGAGGAGATGGGCTGGGGTCTCAATCCCTGGGAGAGAACCCTCTCCACCACTTCGAAGGCAGAAGGAAAAGCCCTCCCCAGATCCAAAGCGGGGACCGGAGCCGAAGTCAGGGTAGCCTGAGGTCCAAGGGAATGGATTGGATCTGAAAAGGTCGGAGCCGAAGAATCCATTCCCCCAGGTCCAACTCCCTGTCCGTGGATCTCAGGAACTCAAGGTAAGAGCCGGAGTCGAGGTTGGAGGAACCGTCGGCGCCAAGCTACCAGCTCCGAAAAACCTCTCATCCAAGAGCCCAGTAGCCGAAGCACAGATCGGGGAAGGAGAGATGGGGCGGAAAAGAGGCATGGAGGTCCCCCCTCCAGAGGGAGAGGGGCCTGGCAAGACTCGCATCTGAATTTGGGTCTGAATAAATCTCCGCATCATCCTGTTTATATCCATGTCCGATAGGCTCCGAGTCGACCTCGAAGAGGCCACCGACTAGGATCTGGCTTGTCTGCGCAGTGGGGAGGAAGGACTCTGGTCCGAATATTCCAACGGCTCCGGTGAGAAACGAGGAGACCGGAGCCGTGGAGAAACAGGCCTCATGGTCTTAGATGGGGGACTAAGAAAGAGCTCCCTGTCTGGGGATCTTTTACGATGCCTGTCCTTTTTCTCCCTTTCCTCTCTGTGCCTTTCTTTATCCTTTTCTTTTTCTTCCTCTTTTTCTTTGTCAGCCACGCTGACTGAAGATTTATCCTTGGAAGACCCATCACCAGACGAAGAGAGAGAGGTTGAGTCCCTGTCTGGGTGGGAGGTGGTACACTAGAGACCGAGGCAGATTCCAGCATGGCAGCAGGGAGAAGGCCTTTGGCAACTAGCCTGGCTTTACGATCCCTAAGGGCCCTAGGGTTAAAACCTGAACAGACAGCACATTGAGTGGACAAATGTACCACTCCCAAGCAAATTAAACAGAGTGTGACCATCGGCCGGGAGAGCTTATGGCCACACACTGTACATTTTTTAAAGACAGGCTTCGGCTGGTCAGCCATAGACCTGCACTGAAAGGTGCAAACACTACCTCTCCAAAACCACACACACACAGGTAGGGGAAGGGCAGGCCTAACTACTACTCTATACAAAACTTTTTTTTAATTTTTTTTTTTTAAACACCAACGACCAAGCGAGATACTACACAAGGGGAGGAAGGGAAAAATTTTACTCAAACATACCTAGACACCAGAAAAAGATACCACTTACTATCCATGATCTCAGAGCAAAGGAGACCACGATGCACACTACTGGCACGGCAAACGAGATCTGGGGGAAGATAGATGTAGGGCATTATGGGTAAGGAGAGGAACTCTGAGCTTGAAGCAGATAGGGGAAAAAAAAAAAAAAAAGTTGCCGGCTCGGATCCGATACGGATCCGTATACCCACAGGTTGCAGATAAAATGGTTAACTACTGCAGATCAAAAATTTCAGGAGTCGGCCGACCGGCACTTGTGAACTGCTTCTGCTTCGGGCACCGCAAGGAAAGAAAGACTGATGTAATGGAGTCGGCTGCATGTTTTATACCCCTGAAGACCTGACGTCATGGAAGAAGGGACAGCAACCGACACAGGACCCAAGACTTTGTTAATCGGGCCGACTAAGGGCAACCTGCCAGCAGATTACCCAAATGTAATGACTGCAACAGTGAAACAAGAAGAAAGTACAGTTTTGTACCTACCATAAATGTAGATGTCCGATAGGTATGCATCTGCAGTCATCACATATGGGTTGTCCTGCCTCAGGCAGCCCTTCGGTCAGCCGGATTCCAAATTCTGGGTCCGGCGTCGGCTGATGTCGCCCTTTCCCCGACGTCAGAGTGCCTGGGGTATAAAAGAGTCAGCCGACGCCATCTTCCTCAGTTTTTCTTGCCCCAGATGCCAGGTGCCCTCTAAGGAAGGCTAAATTTGGAGAAATGCAAAATATTCCAAACATGCACAGTAATAAAAAACAAATACACCATAATAGATAACCCCAGCTAGCTATAAGAGGGAGTATTACCCAAGAAATACCACAGAGGGGAAGGAGGGAGGGAAAACCTGACTGCAGATGCATACCTATCGGACATCTACATTTATGGTAGGTACAAAACTGTACTATGTCCTTCAAGGATGCATCTGCAGTCATCACATATGGGTAGAATACCATAGCCAATCTGGGGGTGGAGGATCTATGTATAGGATGGTGTAGCTAAAATGCCCTGCAGGACTGCCGTAGCAAAGCCTGCTCTGGATCTGGAATATAAAGGTAAATTGTAATGCTTGGAAAATGTATGCACGGAGCTCCATGTAGCAGCTTCTAAAATGTCCTTGGTAGCCACCCCTCTTAAGAAGGCTGTGGAGGTGGCTGTGGCTCCCGTGGAAGGAGGTCTAATGTTAGCTGGCACAGTTTTACCATGAAAGGAGTAACAAAAACGAATGCAATTCCCTATCCATTTTGAGATTGTCTGTTTGGAAATTGCTTTACCTTGTGCACCAGCAGCATATGCTACCAACAGCTGGTCAGTTTTTCTGTAACTTTTAGTTCTGTCCAAGTAGTAGCGCAACTGTCTGTGTATGTCCAGGGTGTGCAGAAGTTTCTCCCCTTTGTTTTGTGGATTCGGAAAGAAGGTAGGCAAATGAATAGCTTGGTTTAATGAGACCCTGGATACCACCTTTGGCATAAATGTAGGATTGGTTCTCAATGAGACTCTGTCCTGATGAAAAATAATAAATGGCTGTACTGCCATGAGGGCCTGTAACTCAGATACTCTTCTTGCTGAGGTTATGGCCAGAAGGAAGGCAGTCTTCCAAGACAGGAACTGTAGTTCTGCAGATGCTGCTGGTTCAAAGGGAGGCAGTGTTAGTTTTTCCAACACGAAGTTAAGGTCCCAAGTAGGCAGTGGTGGTGTCCTTGGAGGCTTGATGTTTTTAATTCCTCTTAGAAACTGCCTTAGAAGTGGATGTGAGAAGACAGGTGGATCAGTATTGTACTCTGCTGAAATTGCTGAAGCATGAATTTTAATGGAAGAGTAAGACAGACCATTGTGGAACATTTCTGCCAAGTATTCCAGGATACGTGCCATGTTCATCACTGTCACATCTAGGCCCTTTGTGGTGTTCCAAGTGTGAAATCTTTTCCATTTTGCTGAATATGTCTTTCTTGTGGAAGGTCATGAGCTTCCATGATAATATCCTTCACTCTCTGGGATAGCCTATCCTGAGGAGGAGTCAAGGTATTTTCCAGGCTGTTAGTTGCAAGGTTTTCAGGTTGGAATGCAGAGTTTTGTAATTGTGCTGTGTCAGGAGAAGTGCCCATTGAGGAAGAGGCCATGGTTTTGTGCGTGACATGCTCTTTAACAGTGGGTACGAGTGCTGTCTTGGCCAGTCCGGAGCTATCAGAATCACTTTTGGCTGCTCTGTCCTGATCTTCAGTAAGACCTTGGTCATTAATGGGAGAGGTGGAAATGCATACACTGTTAGAGTTCTCCAGCTGAAAGAGGGCATACATTTTCCATGCTTGTGGGTGGTATGTCCTTGAGCAGAATTTCTTCAGCTGATTGTGGGGGGAGGCAAAAAGATCTATGTCCGGCCTTCCCCATGATTGTGTTATCTGTAGAAAGATGTCTGGGTGCAGCATCCATTCGTGTGCATCCATGATATTTCTGCTTAAGCTGTCCGCCAGTATATTGTCTTTCCCTGGCACAAATTGAGATTGCAGCTCTATGTTGAGTTTCAAGGAAAGTTCCCATAGATTCATTGCCAGTCTGCAAAGAGGATAGGAATGGGTGCCTCCTTGCTTGTTTATGTACCACATAACTGTGGTGGTGTCTGTCCTTATTAGTAGGTGGCCTTGATGCAGAAAGGGTTTGAAGGCTTCGACTGCATGCATCACTGCCAGCAGTTCCTTTTGATTTATGTGCATGCGTAGCTCTTTTTGTGACCATAGACCTTGAATGCATCTGCCCTCCATGTGCGCTCCCCATCCGTGGTCTGAAGCGTCTGTTGTAATGGTTTGGCTGGCTATTGGTTTGCTGAAGGGCAGACCCCTGTTTGACTAGCTTGCTCGAGCCCACCACAAAAATTCCTTTTGAAGGCATGGAATGAGTGGTATCAAAGTTTCCAAGCTGTGACTGTGCCGAGTCCATAAACTCCTTAGGTACCATTGTAGTTTCCTCATATGTAGCCTTGCTTGTGGAATCAGAAGGATACAAGAAGTCATGTAACCCAGGGCCTGCAGGATTTTCCTTGCAGTCAGCTGAGTTGGTCTTGTCAGATTTTTGAAGTAATCTGGTAGTTGACTTTGTTTTTCTTCTGTGAGGAAAGCCATTTGGTTGGTTGTATCTAGATTCACACCCAGAAAGGTTATTCTTTGGGATGGAACAAGTCTTGATTTGTGAATGTTGACTGTATATCCCAAGACCTGAAGTAGGTGGATGGCATAATTCAAGTGCTTTACCAAAGTTTGTTGGCTGTCCGCTTGTATAAGGCAGTCGTCCAGATATGGGTATATTTGAATCCCCTGAAGTCTGCAGTGTGCAATTACTGATGCCAGGCATTTCGTGAATACTCTGGGCGCAGTAGATAAGCCAAAGGGCAATGCTGAGAATTGATAATGCTCTGAACCTGCAAGAAATCTGAGGTGTCTTCTGCAACTTTGTCTGATAGGGACATGCAGGTATGCCTCCTTGAGGTCTAGAGCTACCAGCCAAGACCCCTTGCCCAGCATGGGAAGGAGCTGCTGTAGAGTCAGCATTTTGAACTTTGGCACAATGAGATAAGTATTCAGTGCGGACAAGTCGAGAATAGGCCTCCATTGCTTTTCTTTTCTTGGAACAAGGAATAGTCTGGAATAAAATCCTTGGCCTTGTTCTGAGAGAGGAACCTTTTCTATAGCTTTCATTTGCATTAAGCTGGAGATTTGTTTCAAAGCCTCTGCCCTTTGATTCGGTGGCAGGTCTGGCATGCCTTTTCTTTTGGTAATGTGTGAAAATGGAACCTGTATCCTTTGTCTATTATTTGTAGTGTCCATTTGTCCCTTGTAATACTGTGCCAATTTTCTGAGAATAAAGAAAGCTTTCCGCCCAAGGGTGCTTCCAATTGAGCCCTGGTTGGCGGTGTCAAAGTAAAGTCATTGAGCCTGTCCTTGTGCAGCAGTTGTAGGTCCTGCATTACCTCTCTGGTTGGGAGGCTGCCACTGACGTCCTCTGTAGGAGCCTCTAGCTTGCCCTCTACCTCTGGCACGCCTGTTCTTGCCTCTCTGAAACCTCTCTGTGTCTGGAAAGGACCAATTTTTAGAAGGCCAATTCCTGCTGAATCTTGGTGGTTGGACTTGGAGAAAATCTTTGACTGTTTGTACAGATTTTGCCTTTTCTTCAACTTTCTTTAGGACCTCCTGAGCCGTGGAGCCAAATAACTTTTGCTTTTCCAGTGGAGCATCCAGAAGCTTTGCTTTGACATGGTCTGGCAGAGATTGTTCCTTCAGCCAAGCATGCCTACGTATGACTGCGCCAGTCATAGCTGACCTACATGAAGCTTCCAATGCATCATAACCACATTGCAAGAAATGGTTGCTAACCTGTTGGGAGTTATGTACCAGATCCTGAAGTGATTTGCGATCTAGGGGTTCAGGTGAAGACAGTTTTTTATGCAATTCATCTAACAAATACTCTTGGTACTGTATCATATGAAATTGACAATTTAATGCCCTCATAGAAAGAGTAGCAGAAGTATACACTTTTTTTACCCTATCTCTCTAAAGCTCTAGACTCCCTTTCAGAGGGGAGAGGATTTTTAGTAGTGGCAGCTGCAACCCCTTTAGGGCCCTGGGAAATAGTTTCTGGATCAGCAGAGTGGGCCTTGTAAAGGTGAAGATGTGAGTCCAGGACCCTGTACTACCTATCAGGTTTGACAGGAGCCGGAGGTAGAGAATCAGGGGTTGTGCTAGAGTACACATCATCAATGACATTTAAAACAGGAGGAATAGCCAAAGGTCTATGCTGAGGCAAATGCAAGAAGGTCCTTAATCTCTTCCTGGAATCAGAGAATTCCTGGCCCTGCCATTGGAAATGCTCTCTCATAGTGTGAAATGTCTCCCCAAAGGAAAACTCTTCAGGAGGGGAGGCCGAGGGAATAGATTCCTCTGCATCAGAATCCTCGTAGGCCGAAAAAGCCTCCTCCTGGTGGTCCGAGAGAGTAGAGCCATCAGAGGCCTCATCTGAGGAATGGGGGTCAGAGGGCTCAACCCTGGGCCTTCTGTCTGGAGGAGGTTGAGATCCCCTGTCTGGATGAGGTTGAGAGCCCCTAATTAAGGAGATAAGGTCCTCTGCTAAGCTTAGAATCTGTGAACCTGTAGTGGGTCCCTGAGGGATAACCTTGGGAGGCAAAGCTTTGGAGAGTTTAGCAGCTTTAGCCCTAGAGAATGCCTTAATGGACATGGATGCAGGAGGCCTGGCTGCACCACGTGCTGGTGTAGTTTTGTCTAAAGGTATGGTGTCGGAAGGTTCCAGGACAACAGTTTCTGTTGGAAATTCAATAACAGACTCAGCCAGGGCCTCCGGGACCGAGGTAGTCGGCTTAGCGGTTTCGGTGGTTGGAAGTACCAAGGACTCTGTTTCAGCAGAGACCCTCGCGGAAGGCCTGGCCGTGGTTTCAGCCGAAACCGTGGCCCGCGTGTGTCGGTCCTTGTCCTTAATGTGAAGTCGGAGTCTCAGACGGCATATTGTACGAAAAACTAGCCCCACAAATTCCTCTGCAAACTCCGCCCGACGTCTAAGAGTGCGTCGGTTGAAGGAAGCACAGGCTAAACAGGCCGAGACGTCGTGGTCTGGGCCTAGGCAGAGGAGGCAGTAAGAGTGGAAATCCTTATGAGGTATTTGTTTCCCACAAGTTAAACAATTATTAACTTTATCTGACATCGGCTGAGGCAAGAAAGAGTCCCCAACGGGGTACTTAGCTTTTTGAAGTCTTCGGTAGCTAAATTACAGGAGCTGGCCGACCGGCACTTGCGAACTGCTTCTGCTTCGGGCACCACGCGGCAAGAAAGACTGAGGAAGATGGCGTCGGCTGACTCTTTTATACCCCAGGCGCTCTGACGTCGGGGAAAGTACAGTTTTGTACCTACCATAAATGTAGATGTCCGAATAGGAATGCATCTGCAGTCCTTACAAATGGGTTGTCCTGTCGTCAGGCAGCCCTTCGGTCGGCCGGATTCCAAAGTCTGGGTCTGGCCTCGGCTGGTGTCGCACTTCACCCGTCATAGCTGCAGTTCTTCGGGTATAAAGGCATCAGCCGACGCCATTTTCCTCAGTGTTTCTTGCCCCAGATGCCAGTTGCCCTCTTGGATAGCTAAATTTTGGATAAATGCCAATGTTTCCAAATAGTAGAAGGCAAACACAAAAAATAAGCATGTATGTACATATATACAAACAAATACACCATAAGAGATCCCCCCCAGCTAGCTATTAGATGGGCAAATACCCTAGGAATACCTCAGAGGGGAAGGAGGGTGGGTAATCCTGACTGCAGATGCATTCCTATTCGGACATCTACATTTATGGTAGGTACAAAACTGTACTATGTCCTTCAAGGATGCATCTGCAGTCCTTACAAATGGGTAGAATACCATAGCCAAACTAGGGAGGAGGAAGAAGAAATTATGGTGTAGTTAGGATCCCTTGCAAAACAGCAGTGGCAAACCCTGCTCGGGATCTAGAGTATAAAGGTAAGTTATAATGCTTGGCAAATGTATGCACGGAGGTCCAAGTAGCAGCCTCTATAATGTCCTTGGTAGCCACTCCTCGTAAGAAAGCTGTGGTAGTGGCTGTAGCCCTTGTAGAATGAGGCCTTATGTTCTGTGGAGTTTGCTTTCCATGGTAGGAGTAGCAGAATCTGATGCAATTTCCTATCCACTTGGAGATTGTCTGTTTTGAAATTGCTTTTCCTTCCCTTCCTGTTGCATATGCTACCAGAAGCTGGTCAGTTTTTCTATTGCCCTTGGTTCTGCCCAGGTAGTAGCGTAACTGTCTATGTACATCCAAAGTATGCAGCAGTCTTTCCCCCCTGTTCTGTGGATTGGGGAAGAATGTAGGTAGGTGGATAGCCTGGTTTAAAGACACTCTGGATACCACCTTAGGCATAAATGTAGGATTTGTTCTCATGGACACACTGTCTTGATGGAAGATTAGGAAGGGTTGTACTGCCATTAAAGCCTGTAGCTCAGAAACCCTTCTTGCTGAGGTAATTGCCAGCAGGAAAGCAGTTTTCCAGGATAGGTGTTGAAGTTCTGCTGTTGCTGCTGGTTCGAAAGGGGGGGGGGGGTGTCAATTTTTCTAGCACAAAGTTCAAGTCCCATGCTGGCAATGGTGGCTTCCTAGGAGGTTTTACATTTTTAATTCCTCTCAGAAACTGCCTGAGTAGAGGATGCGAGAAGACGGGGATCGAAGCTGTATTCTGCAGAAATAGCTGATGCATGTATCTTGATGGAGGAATAGGACAGGCCTGTATGGAAAAGCTCTGCCAAATACTCCAGGATGTTGGCTATGTCTACCTTTGACACATCTTTTCCCCTTTCAGTACTCCAAATGAGAAATCTTTTCCATTTTCCTGCATAGTTCCTTCTTGTTGAAGGTCTGCGGGCCTCAAGGATAATGTCTTTAACCCTTTGGGATAAATCTGGGTTAGTTGCTCTTATGTAATTGTTCCAGGCAGTCAGCTGCAGAGTTTTCAGGTTTGGATGCAGGGTGTTGTAGCCGCTCTGAGTTAACAGCAAAGGAATCAGGGGTAGTGTCCACATTTGCCCCCGAGACATGCTCCTCAGTAATGGGTACCAATGTTGTCTTGGCCAGTCTGGAGCTATCAGAATGATCCTTGGACGTTCCTCTTTGATTTTCAATAGCACCTTGTGCATCAAAGGAAGAGGTGGGAATGCATATGCTGTCAGGCTTTTCCAAATGAAGGATAGAGAGTTCACCTTCCAAGCAAGTGGGTGGTACGCGAATAGGTCTATTTGTGGTAGTCCCCATTTCCTTGTGATGGCCTTGAAGATGTCCGGGTGTAGCATCCATTCGTGAGCATCCGAGGTAGTTCTGCTTAATATGTCTGCTAGGATGTTTTCTTTTCCCGGTACAAAAATTGCTTGTAACTGAATGTTGTAGCTCAGAACCATATTCCATAGGTCCAGTGCCATCAGGCATAGAGGGTATGAATGAGTGCCTCCCTGTTTGTTGATGTACCACATGACTGTGGTGTTGTCTGTCCTTATCATCAACTGCCCTTCTTGGAGGAATGGTCTGAAATTCTGGATTGCCAGTTTTACTGCCAGCATTTCCTTTTGATTTATGTGCAGGTGCAGCTGATCTTGAGTCCATAAGCCTTGTATGCACTTGTCCAGCATGTGGGCCCCCCAACCGAGGTCTGAGGCGTCCGTTGTGATGGTTTGGCTTGGTTGAATGCTGTGGAAGGGCAAACCTGGGTTTGACTGGCATGCCTGAGCCCACCATAGGAACTCTTGCTTCAGGCATGGGATTAGTGGTATTTCGGTTTCTAGGCTGTGCCTGTGTTGAGACCATAAATTCTTCAGGTACAACTGTAGCTTTCTTATATGTAGTCTGGCATGAGGGACCAGGATTATGCAGGATGCCATGAAGCCCAAGGCTTGCAGTACTTTCCTTGCTGTTAGTTGGTTCTGCTTTGTTAATGCCAAGAAGTAGAGAGGAAGTTGTTCTTGTTTTTCTGCAGTTAGGAATGCCATCTGTTTTGCTGTGTCCAATTCTGCACCTAAGAAGGTTATTCTTTGGGATGGTATCAGTCTTGATTTTTTTATATTGACTGTATATCCCAGGGCTTGCAGTAAGCAAATGACTCTTTGTAAGTCTTCTGTTAGCTTGTTTCTGTTGTCCGCTTATCAGGCAGTCATCCAGGTATGGATATATTTGGATTCCCTGAAGCCTGCAGTGAGCGATTACTGATGCCAGGCATTTCGTGAACACTCTGGGCGCAGTAGATAAGCCAAAGGGCAATGCTGAGAATTGATAATGCTCTGATCCTGCAAGAAATCTGAGGTATCTTCTGCAATTTGGTCGTATGGGGACGTGCAGGTATGCCTCCTTGAGATCTAAAGTCACCAGCCAAGACTCCTTGCCCAGCATGGGAAGAAGTTGCTGTAGGGTCAGCATTTTGAATTTTGGAACAATGATGAATGTGTTTAAAGCGGACAGGTCGAGAATAGGCCTTCAATTTTTCTCTTTTCTTGGTACCAGGAAGAGTCTGGAGTGAAATCCCTTTCCTTGTTCCATAGATGGTACCCTTTCCACAGCTCTCATCTTTGCTAATTGAGCTATTTGTTTTAGAGCTTCTGTCTTTTGATTTGGTGGTAGGTTTGGCATTCCTCTTTTTCCTGGTAAAGTATGGAAATGAAACCTGTAGCCTTGGTCTATAGTTTGCAAAATCCACTTGTCTCTTGTGATGCAGTGCCAGTTTTTTGAAAATAAGGCTAACTTTCCGCCTAAGGGTGCTGCTATTTGTTCCCTGGTAGGCGGTGCCAGAGCCAAGTCACTGTGATTGTCCTGTTGCAGTGGTAGTAGTTGTGTCTGTGCCTCGCTGGTTGTTACCTTGCCACTGGCGCCCCTGTAGGCACCTCCTCTGGATTGGTTTCTGCCTCTTGAACGCCTATTCCTGCCTCTCTGTGTTTTAGAGGAGTCTGGAAAGAACCAATTTTAGTAGGACAGTTCCTGCTAAACCTTGGAGGCTGAACCTGTAAGAAATCTTTCACTGTTTGTACAGATTTTGCCTTCTCTTCCATTTTCTTCAGTACCTGCTGAGCAGGAGAACCAAATAAATTGACCTTATCCATAGGAGCATCTAATAGTTTTGCTTTAACATGATCCGCCAAGACCTGTTCTTTCAACCATGCATGCCTTCTGATAACTGTGCCAGTCATGGCTGATCTAAAGGAAGCCTCCAGTGCATCATAGCCACATTTTAAAGAATGGTTACTAACCTGCTGAATGTTATGCACCATTTCTAGAACATATTTCTTATCTAAAGAGTCATCAGATGACAGTTTCTTAGTTAACTGATCAAGCATAAACTCCTGGTATTGGATCATATGAAACTGACAGTTCAATGCCCTAGCTGAGAGAGTAGCAGAGGTGTATACTTTTTTACCCCATCTCTAAGGACCTGGATTCCCTTTCAGAGGGGAGGGGATTTTTAACTGAGGTCGAAGCTACTGCCTTAGGCCCCTGGGAGGTAGTCTCGGGATCTGCAAAAGGAGCCTTGTATAAATGGTGATGTGTGTCCGGGGCCCTGTAGAACCTATCGGGCTTAGCAGGGGCTGGAGGCAAAGTATCAGGAGCAGTGCAAGCATCATTAAATGCATCATCTACAACAGGAAGAACTGGAGGTATAGCTAAAGGCCTATGTTGTGGTAAATGCAAAAAAGTCCTAAGCCTTTTCCTTGAATCTGAGAAATCTTGCCCCTGCCATTGAAATTGCTCCCTCATGGCATGTAAGGTTTCCCCAAAGGAAAATTCCTCTGGTGGAGAGGCAGAAGGAATCGATTCCTCAGCATCGGATTCTTCATAAGGAGAAAAAGGAGCCTCTGGATGGTCTGTATTGTCTGAATCATCAGAAGAATCATCTGAGGACACTGGCTCAGGGGGCTCTGCTCTAGGTCTCTTTTCTGGAGGAGGTTGAGAGGCCCTGTCTGGATGAGGTTGGGATCCCCTTATTAAAGAGATGAGATCCTCTGCCAGAGTAAGCATTTGGGAACTGGAGCTGGGCCTGTGAGAGGGGGGCTTAACAGGCACAGACCTAGAAGTTTTGGCTGCTTTAGCCCTGGCAAAGGCCTTTATGGACATGGCTGCAGGCGGCCCAGCAGCACCACGTGCAGGGGTTGAAACATCCAAGGGGATGGTGTCCGATAATTCTTGTGAAACCACAGTAGCAGGTTGAATTTCAGAGGCCGATTCAACCAGGTTAGAAGGGGCCTCGGTAGTAGTCATGGATTCGGCTGAAGTTAGAACCGTTTGCTCGGTTTCGGCCGAAACCGAGACACTCGCGGTTTGCTTAACCGTGGTTTCGGCCGAAACCGCGGACCGCGAGTGTCGGTCCTTTTCTTTGCATTTCTGAACAACTTGTGAAGTCGGAGGATCCGACGGCATTATGTACGCGAAATCTGAGCCGAAAAACTGTTCAGCAAACTCCGACCGACGTCTAAGCGTCCGTCGGTTGAAAGAAGCACAGGCTAAACAAGCTACTACGTCGTGGTCTGGGCCTAAACAAGGTAAGCAGTAAGAGTGGAAATCTTTATGAGGTATTTGTTTCCCACAAGTTAAACAGTTATTCACTTTTTCTGACATCGGCTGAGGCAAGGAGGAGTCCCCAACGGGGTACTTAGCTTTTTAGAAGTCTTCTAAGTAGTATTCGGTAGTAGTAATCTCTGGATCTGACCGACTGGCACTTGCGAACAGCTTCTGCTTGGCCACGCGCAAGAAAGACTGAGGAAAATGGCGTCGGCTGATGCCTTTATACCCGAAGAACTGCAGCTATGACGTCGGGTGAAGTGCGACACCAGCCGAGGCCAGACCCAGACTTTGGAATCCGGCCGACCGAAGGGCTGCCTGACGACAGGACAACCCATTTGTAAGGACTGCAGATTCATCCTTGAAGGACATAGGGCGACATCAGCCGACACCGGACCCAGACTTTGGAATCCGGCCGACCGAAGGGCTGCCTGAGGCAGGACAACCCATATGTGATGACTGCAGATGCATCCTTGAAGGACATCATCCCTAGAAAAGACTGAAGGGATCCTACTGAGATTTACCATCTTTTTAAAATGATTCTCAGTAGCCCAGCAACTGTCGTCATCAGGTGTCACAGAGGAAAGAAAACCCAGACTATGGTACAGGTTATTTTAGGTAGACCATGACTTTGGAAGTACTCCTTTCTTATTTGAACAGTCTTGACATTGCATTCTGAAATTAACTTTGGCTTGTTAAAATGCTTACACAGACTCCTGAAAGAGGAACCTGAAGTGGCAGAAAAAAAAAAGAAGTAATGTCTTACCATAACGTTCCATCTGTTGCTGACCTTCACTAGTCTTTGAGAGTGGGCTCGATTCTGAGCCTCAGAACCGACGTGGCCATTTACTTCAGCTCTCACCTTCCAAACTCTAGAGCCAGGCACTACCCATAATGCTCCTCTCAAAATTACCTCAGATCGAGTTTGCCCAACCAGGTGACAGACACAGAAGCAGGAATTATAGTCAAAATAATACACATAATAATCAGAGACCAGATGTGTCCTTAATATGAAGTAAGCTATGGAAAAAAAAATTTGGTCCACTAACAGAGTCTCAGTTGGGGGAAGGAGGATGGGGATGTCAAGGATTAGTGAAGAGCGGCAATACAGATGGAATGTTATGGTAAGACAACTTCTTTATTTGATGATGTCACTCTTCACTCACCCAATCCATGATAGTGGGAAAGAGTCCCCAACTACTTTAATCTTGGTAGATCTCACAAAAGACTGTTCCTAAGCACAATCAAGCCAAACGATGCTTGCCCCCTCGAGACTTGATCCAGTTTGTAATGAGTGACAAAGGTATGAGAAGACCAAGTTGCTGCTGCACAAATATCATCCAAAGATGCTCTGGCATGAAAAACTGCAGAGGTTGCCACTGCTCTTGTTGAATGAGTTTTAAGTTGCAGCCCTTTAGAATGACAGATGAAACCAATACAGTCTCTAAGCCATTTAGCCAAGGTAACCTTTGAAACTGGATTACCTAAGGAAAGACAGGAAAATGTGACAAATAATTGGTCAGAGTTCCTAAAATCCTTTGTTCTCTGAAAATAAAAACGTAATTGTCTGTGGACGTCTAGTAAATGAAGGGAGCATTCCCCTTTACCGGAAAAATTAGGGAAGACTACTAGCAATTGAAGAGTCTGATTAATGTTAAATTCCGATACAACCTTTGGTAAAAAGGTCGATTGGTCCAAAAGGCAACCCTAGCCTTGTGAAATATTGAGTAGGGAGGTTTGCAGGACAAGGCCTGAAGCTCAGACACTCTTCTGGCAGATGTGACAGCCACCAAAAAAAAAGTTTTCCAAGACAAATACTTTTAATTCACAAGTCTCTGATGGTTCAAAAGGAGTCACAGTAATGGCCCAAAGGACTAAAATTAGGTTCCAAGGAGGACTGGGTTCTTTAAATTGAGGTCTTAACATTAGGAGTCTTTCTTTGCAAAGTTTGTGTGGCATTAGAGATGTGCCAACCAGTTCCATATGAAAGTTCGAAACTGTCGCTAGGTGAACTTTAATTGTTGATGCAGAGGAGATTGGTAAAAGACAGCTAAAAAACCCAAAACCTTATGAATAGGAGACATATAAGGGTTTAGTCCATTGCTGAGAGCCCAGTTAGCAATTTTTCCCCCATTTACTTTGATACAGTTTCCTAGTTGAAGGTCTGTGATGAGCCACAATGATTTGTCGAACAGGGGATGAAAGGGAAGGATGTATGGCAATCCTGAGAATTGGAGAAGCCACGCAGTGAGCTTGAGATGTTGGAGATTCGTATGAACCATGCCCTCCAGGGGGGACAGTAGATTTGGAGCTGGGTCCAGAATCCATGGTTTCTGAAAGAGACGAGGCCAAAGGAAGGGAAACCAAGCTTACAGAGGCAAGAAAGGGGCAATGAGGATTACTGAATTTTCCATCCTCTTGGCTTTCTTTAGGAACTGTGATGTCAGGGGAGTTGGGAGAAAGGCATAAAGAAGACCGGGGGGGGGGGGGCAGGCAATTGTGGAGAAGACAGTCCTTGGATGCCTCCCATTAAAGGGGGACATTAGGGCAAAATACCTTCTGCACTTGTTCAGAGGAGAGGCAAAGAGATCGCAAGGTTGGCCCAGTGACAGAAAATCTTGTTAGCCACTGCAGGATTGAGAGACCACTCACGGGGCATAAAACAGCTTTGTTCAGCTTGTCTGCTATCACACTGGAGCTCCCGAGATGTGCATTGCTGTGAGAAAGCAGATGGAAGAATTCTGTCCATTTGAATAGCTACTGTCCCTAGAGGAAAGACATCATGAAATGCTTGCAATGCTAACAGCACTGCCCTCATCTCTAGAGCACTGATGTGCAAGTTGGCCTCCAGTTGGAACCACGTTCCTTGGACAGTCTTTCCCAGATAATGCCCCCCCCCCTTATCTGGAAGCATCCATGGTTACTATGGCTTAGGGTTGGGGAAGAATGAATGGCTGACCCAGAGAATATGATCAGAGTGGAGCCAGCACGACAGCCTGTTTTGCAGCGACTGCTAGGTGGCATCAGAGACCATTGGGAAGCAAGTAACCAAGATTCATGCGATATCTTGCAAAAAGAGTGACTGATGCTGCCATGGAGCCTAATGTCTGTAGGACTGCTGATGCATCGTCTTTCTGGAGGGAGTGAAGCAATTCCTGAAGCAGTGTTTAAATGGGCTCTGATAAACTCTAATTGCTGAGAGGGCTGCAAGTTTGACTTTTTGAAGTTTACTGTTATGCCTAGAGATATGCAGAGGTGTAGAGTGCAATCTCCTGTCCGTTCTGATGCCTGGTGGCAGTAAGTAAGGATCCAGTCGTCGAGGTAAGGAAAAACCTGAAATCCTTGCAGCCTGAGATGAGCTGCCACCACTGCCATACATTTGGTGAAAACCTTGGGGGCTGTGGTGAGTCCAAAGGGCAGTGCTTTGAATTGAAAATGACTGGCTCTCAGCCGGAAGAGAAGAAACCTTCTGGAGCTCTTGTCCATTTTTATATGGTAATAAGAGTCTTGGAGGTCTACAGAGCACATCTGACTGCCTTTTTCCAAGGATGGAAGAATAGACTGTATCGAGACCATCTGGAATTTGGTATGCTGAACTGCCTTGTTGAACTGGCCAAGATCCAAGATGCCTCTCCAGTCCCCTGCTTTTTTTTTGGGCACTAAATAGAACCTTGAGTAAAACTCAGATCCTGTTTGGTCTGGTGGGACTTTCTGGAGGACTCTCTTTTTCTTGCAGTCTTTGAATTTCTAAGACTGCTGCTTCCCTGTGACTGGATGGTACGTCGGGGAGTTTTTTCTGGGATGTCGGGAGAAATGATACAGGAACTTTGTAACCTCTGGATATTATTTCTTGCATCCATTTGTATGTAGTTAATATTTGCCAGGCAGATCGGTGCAGATGAAAGTCATCCCCCGACTGCCTGTAGAGGAGGGCAATCATGCCCCCATTCACGGGTGCTGGTAGAAGTATCAGAGAAAGATTCTCTGTACCTCTGGTTTTGCTATCCATTTCTGCATCTGGGGCAGCATCTTCCATTACTTCCCCCTCTGCCTTGGGGAAAGTCTTTGCCAAGTGAATCCTGGAAAGGCCCTTTGAATTTGTTAAACCACAGTCTCCCACTTATCTGGGTTCTAGAGTAAGGCCTTTGAGGAGTGGAGACACATATGTCTAAGGCAGAAAGGGTTTTGCCATCCTTTTCTCATCTGGCTAAAGTGTCTTTAACCTTGGGACCAAAAAGGGTAAATCTGTCAAATGGAGTATTGACGAATGATGCTTTAAACAGCTCCGCAAAGTCGCACAAATGCATCCAGGAGTGACTTCTAATGGCTATGCCTGAACCTGCTGCTTTAGATGCCCCCTTCAGCTGCGTGAGCACTCAGCCTCATGGACAAGTTAGAAACTGCATCAAGAGTTGCTAGCCGAGAGGTAACTTTGTTCTGTACTCCTTCAGCCACTGCTCCCCGAGAGGGTATCCGAGAGCTCCTTGATCAGATCCCTCTGTAATCACGTAAAGTGCACCATGTAATTCAAGGGCCTGAGAGCGAAGGTCTCTGACGGATAAACGCGCTTCCCAAATCTATCCAAAGTCCTAGACTCCTAGTTAGGAGGGTGGACAGCTGGACTTTCCTCAGCAAGTTCTCTTTTCATGACTGTCGCTATCACCATGGCATCAACGGGTACTCCTTTGGATCAGTGTGGCTCATCCTTAGGGGTTAAGATGTGATTAGACCTCTTGGGGATCATCTCAATGGCGTTGGGCATCTTCCACGCCCGCTGAGCGATCAATTTAATGAGCTAGTCAGCAGGTGGAGAAATCCAAGTACTAGAGGGCTGGGCACGAAAATCCTCCAGGTATACAGACTCCTCTGAGGAAGGTTGGATGGAGGGATTTCTGTTTCAGGATTTCAAGAATGTCCCCGAAGGAAACAATCAGGGGGTCACCTGGGGGAACCCGCCCCTTCATCAAAATCAATATCTTCGGTGAAAGACTCCTCCGGGGAGTCCAAATGCTTCCCCTTGCACTTTTTCTTTGCAGGAACATCCTCAGGAGGATGATCCGGGGAAAGTGCCCGAAGAGAAAACCACCGAAGTGGGTCTATCCTGGGACACTTGTGCCCTCTGTCCCGGGGATGAGAAAGATGGCAGCTCAGGTTGAGGGGATGCAGACAGTTGTCTCGACAGGGATGGCAAAAACTGAGTCTCCCCAGTGGACAAAGCCTTTTCCATAATTCGGAAGGCCACCCCCCCCCCCCCGGTAGAGGGGTGGGAGCCCAGAACCGAAATAGACTCCTTCAGAACCAGGGTCACACCCCACACCAAGGACGTGACCTCTGAAACAGAAGTCTGGGTCGATGCTACAAAGGCCGAAGCACTAAGGGACATGGACAGCTCCGAAGCCAAGGAAACCTATCTATGAACCTCGGACCTGGCCACACAGCATCGACCCCGGGAGGCCTCTGGTGCCACAAACTCGGACAAACTCAAGGCAGCTCTCAGAACTGGAGAGGAGGATGCTACTGGAACCAAACGAGTCGACTGTGGGAGTGTCGGAACCAAAGGCTCCAAAGACTCAACTGGAGTTGGAGGAGAAGGAAAGTACAGTTTTGTACCTACCATAAATGTAAATGTCCGATAGATATGCAACTGCAGTCCTGACATATGGGTTGTCCTGCCTCAGGCAGCCCTTCGGTCGGCCGGATTCCAAAGTCTGGGTCCGGCGTCGGCTGATGTCGCTTCCTCCCCGACGTCAGAGCGGCTGGAGTATAAAGGCATCCGCCGATGCCATCTTCTTCAGTGTTTCTTGCCCCAGATGCCAGGTGCCCTCCAAGGAAGGCTAAATTTTGTGAATGGATAAGCAAAAAATGCCAGACATGCACAACAGTAATAAACAGATACACATTAACAGATATCCCCAGCTAAAAAGGAGAAGTGGAATGGATCAGCCGAGGCCAGACCCAGACTTTGGAATCCGGCCGACCGAAGGGCTGCCTGAGGCAGGACAACCCATATGTTATGGCTGCAGATGCATCCTTGAAGGACATCCTGACTGCAGTTGCATATCTATCGGACATCTACATTTATGGTAGGTACAAAACTGTACTATGTCCTTCAAGAATGCAACTGCAGTCCAGACATATGGGTTGAATACCATAGCCAAGCTGGGGGTGGTAGGATCTAAGCAAGGGATGGTGTAGCTAAAAGACCCTGCAGGACTGCAGAAGCAAAGCCTGCTCGGGATCTGGAGTACAAAGGCAGGTTGTAGTGTCTGGTAAATGTATGCACGGAGCTCCATGTAGCAGCCTCTAGAATGTCCTTTGTAGCCACTCCTCTTAGAAAGGCTGTGGATGTGGCTATAGCACTGGTTGAGTGTGGTCTAATATAGGCTGGCACACCCTTTCCATGGAAGGAGTAACAGAATCTGATGCAGTGTCCAATCCATTTTGAAATTGTTTGTTTGGAGACTGCCTTTCCTTGCATTCCGGCAGCATAGGCTACAAATAGTTGGTCAGACTTACTGGTGGTCTTTGTTCTGTCCAAGTAGTAGCGTAATTGTCTGTGTATGTCCAAAGTATGCAGCAGCTTTTCCCCTTTATTTTGAGGATTGGGAAAGAAAGTAGGCAGGTGAATTGCTTGATTTAGAGACACCCTGGATATCACTTTTGGCATGAATGAAGGATTGGTCCTTAGAGAAACTCTGTCCTGATGGAAAATGAGAAAGGGAGGTACTGCCATGAGGGCCTGTATCTCCGAGACTCTTCTTGCTGAGGTAACTGCCAACAGGAAGACCGTTTTCCAGGAGAGAAATTGCATTTCTGAAGATGCTGCTGGTTCAAAAGGAGGAAGAGTTAACTTTTCCAAGACGTAGTTGAGGTCCCATGCAGGAACTGGTGGTTTTCTGGGAGGTTTGATATTCTTTATCCCTCTTAGAAACTGTCTTAGCAAGGGATGCGAAAACACAGGTGGGTCACAGTTGTAATTTGCTGAGATTGCTAAAGCGTGAATTTTAATGGAAGAATATGATAGGCCACTATGAAACATTTCTGCCAAGTATTCTAATATCTGAGGTATGTTCATCACTGATGCATCCTGGCCCTTTTTGGCATTCCATATGATGAATCTCTTCCACTTGGCCGAATAGGTTTTTCTGGTGGAAGGTCTGTGTGCTTCCAGCAAGATTTCCTGAACCTTTTCGGAGAGGGGGACATGGGACAAAGTCATGGAACCCTCCAAGCTGTCAGTTGTAATGTTTGCAGGTTTTGATGAACAGTCCTGTAATTGTGTTGAGTTAGGAGCAGAGGCCATTGGGGCAAGGGCCACGGTTTGGTGTGAGTTATGCTCAGTAGCAAGGGATACCAATGCTGCCTCTGCCAGTCTGGAGCTATCAATATTCCTTTTGGTTGCTCTGCTTTGATCTTCAGTAACACCTTGGTCAGTAATGGTAGTGGAGGGAATGCATAGATTTTTAGGGTATTCCAGCTGAAGGAGAGAGCATCCGTTCTCCAGGCTAGAGGATGGTGCGTCCTTGAGCAGAACCTGTCCAGGTGGTGATTGAGATGGGAAGCAAAGAGATCCATGTCCGGTCTTCCCCATGCAGTTGTTATTTGTGAGAAAATGTGTGGATGCAGCATCCATTCGTGTGGATCCACGAAATTTCTGCTCAACCTGTCCACCAGAACATTGTCCTTGCCCGGAACAAACTGGGATTGCAAATGGATGTTCAGTTTCAGGGACTTTTCCCAAAGAGCCATTGTTAGTCTGCAGAGGGGATATGAGTGAGTGCCTCCTCGTTTGTTTATATACCACATGACAGTGGTGTTGTCTGTCCTTATTAGCAGATGGCCCTGTTGAAGAGATTTTCCAAAGGCTTCTATTGCATGCATCTCTGCCAACATCTCTTTTTGATTTATGTGCAGAGGCATTTCTGTGGGAGTCCATTGACCTTGAATGCATCTGCCCTCCATGTGTGGCCCCCATCCATGATCTGAGGCATCTGTTGTAATGGTTTGACTTGCTTGAACTTTGTTGAAAGGCATGCCTTGGTTTAAATGGCTTGCTTGAGCCCACCACAAAAATTCCCTTTGCAGGCATGGAATGAGTGGTATTACGTCTTCTAGGTTGTGGCTGTGTTGAGACCATAAGCTTTTTAGGTACCATTGTAGCTTTCTCATGTGTAGTCTTGCCAGAGGGATCAGAAGAATGCAAGATGCCATGAAACCCAGGGCCTGCAGGATCTTCCTTGCGGTCAGCTGGGTAAGTTTTGCTAGGCTTTTGAAGTAATCTGGTAAATGCTGTTGTTTCTCCTCTGTGAGGAAAGCCATTTGTGACTGTGTGTCCAGTTTTGCTCCTAGAAAAATAATCTTTTGGATGGTAATAGTCTTGATTTTTGAATGTTGACTGTGTATCCCAAAGCCTGTAGCAACTGAATGACATAGTCCAAGTATTTTATCAAGATCTGTTTGCTGACTGCTTGTACGAGGCAGTCGTCCAGGTAAGGGTATATTTGAATCCCTGAGTCTGCAATGTGCAACTACTGATGCCAGGCATTTCGTGAATACTCTGGGCGCAGTAGATAAGCCAAACGGCAATGCTGAGAATTGATAATGCTCTGTTCCTGCAAGAAATCTGAGGTATCTTCTGCAGCTGTGTCTGATTGGGACATGCAGGTATGCCTCCTTGAGGTCGAGAGTAACCAGCCAAGACCCCTTGCCCAGCATGGGAAGGAGTTGCTGTAACGTCAGCATTTTGAATTTTGGCACAATGAGAAAGGTGTTTAGAACAGACAAGTCCAATATAGGCCTCCATTGTTTTTCTTTTCTTGGAACAAGGAACAGTCTTGAATAGAACCCCTGGCCTTGTTCCTGAGGAGGAACCTTTTCTATAGCTTTCATTTGTAACAGCTTTGAAACTTGTAAGAGAGCCTCTGCCCTTTGATTTTGTGGCAGGTTTGGCATGCCTTGTCTCATTGGTAAGGTGTGGAAGTGGAACCTGTAACCTCTGTCTATTATGTCCAGAATCCATTTGTCCTTGGTTAAAATGTGCCAGTTCTTTGAGAATAAGGATAATTTTCCGCCTAGAGGTGCTTTTCTTTGAGCCTTGGTAGGCGGAGTGAAAGTCAAGTCATTGTGATTGTCCCTGTGGTGCAGGTGAACTCCCTGCGCCACTTCTCTGATTTGGTGGTTGCCATTGGCGGCCCCTGTAGGAGCCTCTGTATTGCCCTCTATCTCGAGCACGCCTGTTCTTTCCCCTTTGAAACTTGTCTGAGTCTGGAAAGGACCAATTCTTTGAAGGCCAATTCCTGCTGAGTCTGGGAGGCTGAACCTGGAGGAAATCCTTGACAGTCTGTACTGATTTTGCCTTTTCCTCAATAGACTTCAACACATCCTGTGCATTAGCACCGAAAAGCTTCTGTTTTTCCAGAGGTGCATCCAGGAGCTTAACTTTAACATGGTCTGGCAGTGGCTGTTCTTTCAACCAAGCATGTCTACGATAACGCCCCTGTCATGGCTGCCCTACATGAAGCTTCCAATGCATCATAACCACACTGAAGAAAATGATTGCTAACCTGCTGGGTGTTATGAACCAAATCCTGCAATGCCTTTCTATCTATAGGCTCAGGAGAGGCTAACTTTTTCTGCAAATGATCCATTAAGTAATCCTGGTACTGAAACATATGAAAAAGGCAGTTGAGTGACATCATGGCAAGGGTGGAAGAGGTATAAACTTTTTTGCCCCATCTCTCTAGGGACCTAGCTTCCCTGTCAGCGGGCAGAGGGTTTTTGGCAGAGGAAGAAGCCACTGCCTTGGGGCCCTGTGAAATAGTTTCTAGATCCACAGAGTGCGTCTTAAAGAGATGCTTATGGGTTTCAGGGACCCTGTAATATCTGTCAGGCTTGACAGGAGCAGGAGGGAGAGAATCAGGCGAAGCACTGGAGTCATCATCAAGGACATCCAACACTGGAGGAATAGCTAAAGGTCTGTGCTGGGGTAGCTTAAGGAAGGTACGTAGCCTTTTCCTGGAGTCAGAAAATTCCTGACCCTGCCATTGAAAATGTTCTCTCACGGAGTGGAGAGCTTCACCAAAAAAAATATCCTCTGGAGGGGAGGCAGAGGGAATTGAATCCTCAGCATCCGAGTCCTCATAGGCCTGGAAGGATTCTTCCTGGGTGTCTGAGTGCTCTGAATCTCCAGAGTCTTCATCTGAAGAGAGGGTGTCTGTCTGCTCAGTTCTAGGCCTTTTATCTGCAGGTGGCTGAGAACCTCTGTCTGGGTGCGGCTGAGAACCCCTGATAAGAGAGATTAGATCTGCAGCAAGAGTCATGATCTGTCTATCAGAAGAGGGGCCCTGAGCAGTAGATTTAGGATGGGCCTTAGCCTGGCTGGCAGCCTTAGCACATGCAAAGGCCTTGATGGACACGAAGACCGGAGGCCTAGCTGCCCCACGTGCAGGGGTAACCTTGTCCACAGGAATGGTGTCGGGTAAATCTAAAGCTTCGGTTTCTGGAGGAAAATCAACAACCGGCACCGCTGAAATCTCCGGGACCGAAGAACGCATTAAAGCAGTGTCGTCGGCCTGGGGCGGTTGAATTACCGCTTCCGAAGGGACTGATGCACTCGCAGAGGGCTTAGGCATGGTATCGGTGGACGACGCGGGCCGAGGATGTCAGTCCCGGTCCTTGCGTTTTTTGGTAGATTGTGCTGTCGGTTGTTCCGACGGCATGATATAAGCGAAAGATTCGCCAAGTCAGTCTTCGGCAAACTCTGCCCGGCGCCTGAGTGTGCGCTTATTAAAGCAAGCACAGGCAGCACAGGCCGAGACGTCATGGTCTGGGCCCAGGCAAGGGAGGCAGAAGAATGGAAGTCCTTATGAGGTATTTGTTTACCACAAGACAAACAATTACTAACTTTTTCAATTTTTTCTGACATCGGCTGAGGCAAGAAAAAATGTTCCCCAACGGGGTACTTAGCTTTTAGATGACTTCGGTAACTGAAAACACAGGAGCTGACCGACCGGCACTTGCGAACTGCTTCTGCTTCGGGCACTGCGCGGCAAGAAAGACTGAAGAAGATGGCGTCGGCGGATGTCTTTATACTCCAGCCGCTCTGACGTCGGGGAGGAAGCGACATCAGCCGACGCCGGACCCAGACTTTGGAATCCGGCCGACCGAAGGGCTGCCTGAGGCAGGACAACCCATATGTCAGGACTGCAGTTGCATTCTTGAAGGACATTAGGAGGTGTCAAAGATTGACTGGTTCCGACGCCAGAGTGGCTAGGAATGGAGGACAGTCCCCTCACTGTCAGAAGCTGATCCACCAGCTTCAAAATATCGGCTTCGGAGAGACTCTTAGTAGATTGAATCGAGGCAGTCGAAGGAGACTTAGGGGGTCTCACTTCGAAGAAGGGGCTTGGTGGCCTGTCTTTAAACTCTATTCCCTGGGAATGTGTGTTGCAATTAGAAAGCAGTTGGAAGCTACTGCCCACTGCCGTATTCTCAAGGCCTCTCAGTATAATGGATAAGATATGGTGCCCCCTTGCTTGCTGATGTACCAGACCACTGACATGTCTGATTGGATCGCAACAGTGCCTGACGGAAGGATGGAATGGAATGCTTGCAACGCTAGTAGCACCGGCATCAGTTCCAGGACACTGATATACAAAAGGGCCTCTGTCTCTGACCAGGTGCCGTGGACAGAGTTTCCCTGACATAGCCCCTCTCTCCCCATCAGCGAGGCATCCGTGGTCACCGTGGCTCTCAGTTGATGGGGGCTAAAGGGGAAAGACCATTGTTGGGGATTTCGAGATGTCCACAAGAGCAAATCTTGCTTGCATCTCCGAGTTGCACTTATCTGAAAAGACAAAGGGTGTTGTAGAAAGTACCACTGAGTGAGGAGCAACCACTGGAGAAGTCATGTGGAATCTGGCCAGAGGAACAATGGTGATTGAGGCCGCCATTGACCCCAAGAGTTGGAGTATGGACCGAGCGGAAGATTTGTGGTGACAGAGCAGTGGCTGAACCTGTTGCCTTATTCTTTGAAGTCTGTGATCCGGAAGATGTGCTATGCAATTCCTCGTGTCCAACAGTACCCCAATGAATTCTAAAGACTGTGCTGGGTTTGTGTTGGACTACTCCCAGTTTACAGTGATTCCCAGGTGTTGTGCTGTGAAGAGTGTGTAGTCTAAGGCTTCTTCCAGTAGGCGCTTGGTGTGGGAGGTGAGGAGCCAGTCGTCTAGATATGGAAATGCCTGGAATCCTTGAAGTCGCAGGTGAGCGATGACCACTGCCATGCACTTGAACACTCTGGGGGCTGTAGAGAGACCGAACGGCAGTGCTGGAAACTGGTAGTGAATGGCTCCTATGCAGAAGCGGAGGTATCTTCTTGAGCGCTTGTCCATTTTTATATGGTAATACAAATCTTGAAGATCTACAGAGCACATCCAATCTTCTTCCAAAAGAGGAAGGATAGAGTGAACCGTGACCATCCGGAATTTCTCTGTTTTTACAAATTTGTTCAGTGCGCTGAGATACAGAATTGGTGGTCTCCAGTCCCATGTCTTTTTTATCACCAAAAAGAACCTTGAGTAAAAACCGGATCCTATCTGTTCTGGGGGGACCATTTGGATGACTCTTTTTTGTAGCAGCTTTCGGATTTTGTGTGCTTCCTTTTGACTGGGTGGAACGTGGGGTAAGTCCCTGGATGAGGTTGGACAGAGATGAAAGGGGATGTGATAGCCTCTGGATATTATCCGTTGTACCCAAGAGTCGGTGGTTATGTTTCGCCAGGTTGTGGGGTACAAGGAAAAATTACCCCCCCCAACCACTTCCAGAGGTGAGCAGTCCAGCAACGCTTCAGGAGCGCTGATAGGGTTGGCCAGAGAAAGACTCTCTGGAACCCCGGTTTCGCGGACCTCCTCTGCCCCGAAAGGGGAATCTTCCATTGGAGTTTCCTCCTCTGCATCTAGGGGAGAACTTGGCACATGCATCATGGAAAAAGCCCTGTGATTTTCTGTGCCACATCTTCCTGCTCCTCTGATTTCTGCAGCAGGATCGTGGAGGAGTGGAGTGTCTGACACCAACAGCAGATAGGGTCTTGCCATCTTGTTCGCACCTTGCCAGCATACCTTTAACTTTAGGGCCACACAAAGAAGCGGCCTCGATGGGGGCGTTCATAAAGAAAGCCTTAAAGAAGTCTGCAAAGTCGTATCCAGGCATGTCGTCTCGTTACTATACCTGCGCCTGCCGCTCTAGCCACTCCTTCCATTGCATGTGAAATAAGACGCATAAAGAATTGGATATGGATTCTAGGGTCACTTATCAGAGAAGCTACATTGTCACAGACCTCATCAGAAACAACTCCTGCAAAGGTTTCAGAGAGTTGGTTGATAAGATCCCTCTGGAGCCTTGTAAAGTGTGCCAAATAGTTCAAGGACCTTACAGCAAAGGTCGATGAAGCAAACACACACTTCCAGAATCTATCGGCTGGGACTTCTTGTTGGGCGGATGGACAATCTGGATCTCTTCTGCTAAGTCTTTCTTGGTTGCAGCCGCCACCAACATGGCATCTACTGGAAGAGCTCCTGACCAATGGGGATGCTCAGCTGGGGGGAGATGAGATCTTGTCAGGCCTCCGTTGTATAGCTTCCAGAGTGTCAGGAACCTTCCACGCACACTGGATGATGAGCTGGACAAGCTCATCGGCCAGCGGGGTAACCCAGGAGGTAGGGGGCTGGGCACAAAAGGCCTGCAGGAGATTCTTCTGAGGAAGGATTGGAGGACTTCCAGTCACCCCTCTGACTTAAAATCTCGAGGATGTCGCCAAAGGACACCTCATCAGAGGGTGACCATGGGGACCTTTCCCCGTCATCAAAGTCTGTATCTTCGGTCAAAGACTCCTCAGTGAAGTCCATGTGCTTCCTCTTGCAAAAAACCTTGCAAGGTACTTCCTCAGTGGGGAGCTCTGGGGAAGTCTGCAAAGAGGTTGTCTCCTGAGGGGGAGAAACCTGAGGCCCTTGTACCCAGTGGTTGTGGCTTGTGACAGTTGCGGCACAGAGGGGGAGAGGACTCCGACATGGGGGGTTTGCCAGCGGAGGGAAGCATCCTCTCCATGTCCTCTCCATGGCCTGGAAGGCAGGACCGCCCAAAGAGGGATAGGAGCCCGGAACCAAGCATGACAACCTTGGAACCAGGGTCACACTCTGCTCCGACGAGCCAACCCCCAGACCAGTAGTCTCAAGAGGGCTGCGGTGCATGAGGGAGGGAGGATTCCTGGAGGGTGCTATAGAAAACATTCAGCATGGAACCAAGAATGCCCTCCCCCACAGCACAGCCACTAGCCGAAGAGCCCGATGCCCAGTGCACAGAGGGCCACAAGGACGACTCTGGCTCCAAAGTGAGGTCCACTATTGTGGTTAGAGGGAGGGAAGCTGCTGTCGGAGGAAGGGGCTTCTATGCTTGCGTGGAAGTCGCAGAAGGAGTGTACATTGGAGTGTGAGGAGAAATACATTCAACTGAAAGAGGGAACGTAGCTTTAGATGGCTGACAGACTCCTGGCCACAAGCAACTGGTCAACAAGCCGCAACACATCTTGTTCAGAGAGGCTCCTGTAGCTGAGAGAGAGTGGCTTGACACGGCTGTACAGCAACGTGGCAAACAAGATCTGAGGTAACAGGGAACAGAGCATTCTGGGTAGGATCTTGCCTCGAGAGTTTTTGGCTGACACAAGCTTGATACAAGGCTGGCTCAGTTCAGAGGACGGAACCGATAAACATCAGTAAGGAATGAATGAAGATTAACATCAGATCCTGTTTTTCAGCCACAACAGAAACCGAAACACACACACAGTTAAAAAGGAGGGACAGCTAGGAGTGTTAGTTAAAAAAAAAAAAAGGAGGAGATTGTTTAGAAAGCAATACCAACAATGGTAACTAAGGAATACCTAAAAAGATAACACATTTACCAACAACGGTATTTAAAGAAAAGTACAGTTTTGTACCTACCATAAATGTTGATGTTCGAGGATCCACATTGCTGCAGTCCTAACTATTGGGTAGTCCGCTGTCCAGTCGGCCCGAATACCAAAGTATATGGCTGACGTCGGTCACGGCGCATTAGACTGACGTCAGTACGTCAGGGTACTAATGCGCATGACCGACATCATATCCTCAGTCTTTTCTTGCCCCAGATGTCAGAAGACCCTAAAAAGACAAGGCCAAAACCAAAACACACCAAACATACCTGCACCAAAAATATATACAATATATACAAAGGTACCAGAATATAATCTCACCTACACAACCACCCCTAAACACAGAGGGGAAGGAGGGAGGGTAAATTGGACTGCAGCAATGTGGATCCTCGAACATCTACATTTATGGTAGGTACAAAACTGTACTATGTTCTTCATTCCACATTGCTGCAGTCCTAACTATTGGGTAGAATCCCAAAGCAGAGGTAAGGGAGGCTGGCAAATCATAAGGAAGCAGGAGCTGATAACATGCCTTGCAAAATAGCTGTGGCAAAACCAGCCCTAGACAGAGTAAAGAGGAAGGTGGTAATGCTTAGAGAAAGTATGCACTGAACTCCAAGTAGCTGCCTCCAAAATATCCTTAGTTGCCACCCCCCTTAGAAATGCTGTTGAAGTGGCAGTAGCCCTAGTGGAATGAGGCCTAATCCCAGCTGGAATCTCCTTGCCATGATGGGAATAACAAAATGCAATGCAAAACCCAATCCACCTAGAAATAGTTTGTTTTGACACAGGCTTGCCCTGCGAACTCAAAGCAAAAGAAACAAACAACTGTTGAGACTGCCTAAAATCCTTAGTCCTGCTTAAATAATAACGCAATTGCCTGTGTACATCTAAAGTGTGCAAAATCTTTTCCCCTTTATTTTGGGGATCTGCATAAAAAGTAGGCAAATGAATAGTTTGGTTTAAAGCCACACTAGAAACCACCTTAGGCATAAAGGAAGGATTAGTACGTAATGATACCCTATCCTTATGAAAAATCAAAAAAGGCTCAACTGCCATAAGGGCCTGCAACTCAGAAACCCTTCTAGCAGAAGTAATGGCCAACAAAAAAGCAGTCTTCCATGACAAGTATTTCAGTTCAGCACAGTAGCCGCAGGCTCAAAAGGTTGTAGAGTAAGTTTCTCCAACACAAAATTGAGGTCCCAAGCAGGAGTAGGAGCTCTACGTGGGGGTCTTATATTCTTTCCCCTCTAAGAAATTGCTTGAACAAAGGATGTGAAAACAATGGTGGGTCACAATCATAGTGAGCTGAAATTGCTGCAGCATGAATCTTAATGGAAGAGAAAGACAAACCTTTGTCCAATAACTCAGTAAGATATTGAAGAGCCACACTCAAATTAGGCTCAAATCTCCAAATTCTTTGCTGCAGTCCAAAATAAAAATCTCTTCCATTTTTCTGTACACTTTCCTTGTACTAGGTCTTCTGGCTTCCATAATCACATTTAAAACTTGTTGAGGAAGTTGAGACCTGCTGTCTTTCAAAACAGAATATGCCAGGCTGTTAGATGAAGAGTTTGAAGCTTGACATTGAGCAGATGACCGTCCCTCTGAGACAATAGGTGTGGAATCAAGGGTAAAGGCCATGGAGGCTTCCTTACCAGACTCCTCAGTAATGGGTACCAGTGCTGCCGAGGCCAATCTGGAGCTATTAAAATCATCCTTGGCTTGTCTTGTCTGACCTTTAGAAGCACCTTTGGGAGAAGAGGCAGAGGTGGAAAAGCATACACATGAAGATTTTTCCAACTGAAAGAAAGAGCATCCACTTTCCAAGCTGTGTGATGAAATCCTTCGTGCAAAACTTTGGCAGCTGGTGGTTTAGTGGAGAAGCGAACAGATCTATGTCTGGAGTTCCCCATGACACTGTCAATTTTGAAATACATGAAGATCCAGTTTCCACTGTGGGGATCCATGATTTGTCTGCTTAACACATCTGCTAAGGAGTTCTGTGCTCCGGCAGAAACCTTGCCTGAAGAGTTAGTTGCAAGCTGAGCGCAGTCTCCCATAAAATCATTGCTTGCCTGCACAATGGGTAAGAATGTGTTCCCCCTTGTTTTTTGATGTACCACATGACAGTTGTGTTGTCTGTTAGAATCAACACCTGCCCTGGAAGAAGTAACTCCTTGAAAGCCACTAATGCAAACTGGACTGCTAACATCTCTTTCATGTTGATATGTAGATGCTGTAGTCTGGCAGGCCACTTGTCTTGTATCCACTTTCCATGTAGATGAGCTCCCCAAGCAATGTCTGAGGCATCTGTCGTTAGAATCTGACTTGCCTCTGGCCGGGTCACAGAGAGTCCCTTGTTTAGGTGACATTCCTGAGCCCACCACAAAAATTCCTTTTGAATGCAAGGTATTATTTGAATGACAGTGTCCAAATCCTGGCAGTGCTGTGTCCATAGATTTTTGAGATACCATTGTAGCTTCCTCATATGCAGTTTGGCATTGGGAAGCACCAGAATACAAGATGCCATGAACCCTAAGGCTTGAAGGACTGTCCTTGCAGTCAGCCCGGACTGAAGAGATAATTGATGGAAGTAACTGGAAAGATTCTTTTGTTTGTCCGGGGTTAAAAAGGCCATCTGGGCTGCTGTATTCAGTCTCACACCCAGAAAGCACATGTCTTGAGAGGGTACTAGACTGGACTTTATTTCGCTCACAGAATACCCTAGGCATCTTAGCACTGCTATGACATATTCCAAATGCAGTAGAAGGTCTTCCTTTTCTTGAGCCAGAATCAGGCAGTCGCCCAAGTAAGGATAGATTTGAATTCCTTTTAGCCTGAAGTAAGCTAGCACTGGAGCCAGAACCTTTGTGAATACTCTGGGCAGTAGATAAGCCAAAGGGCAATGCAGAGAACTGATAATGAGAATTTCCAGCTCGAAAACGCAGATACTTTCTGCAACTTAGCCTTATAGGCACATGAAGGTAAGCTTCCTTGAGATCTAAAGTTACCATCCAGTGATCTTTGCCCAGCAGAGGTAAAAGCTGTTGTAACGTCAACATTTTGAACTTTGGAATGTCCAGATAAGTGTTGAGGATAGATAAATCCAAAATTGGTCTCCACGTGTTCCCCTTCTTTGGTACTAGGAACAGGCGAGAATAAAATCCTAGGCCCCTTTCTGGCACAGGAACTGACTGAATGGCTCCTATTTGGAGCAACAGAGAAATTTGCTTGTGAGCCTCTGTTCTTTGTAGAGGAGGAATGTCTGGCATGCCTTTGAAAGGAGGCAAGGTATGGAAATAAAACCTGTAACCGTGGTGAATGATATCCAGAACCCATTTGTCTTGGGTAATTAAATCCCAATTTTCTTTGAAAAGAGACAGCCTTCCTCCTAGAGGTGCCGCCAGGCGAGAATGTACTGGCAGCTGAAAAGGCAGGTCATTGGGTCTGCTTACAAAAGGACTGACCCCTGCCCTCACCAGAAGTCTGAGCAGGTGAACTCCCTGTCCTAGGCCTAAAAGAACCTTGAGCTCTGCCCCTACCACGCCTAGACCTACCCCTAGACTGGGAATCATAAGCAGGATAAGTCCACCCCTTAGTAGGCCAATTTCTACTAAACTTGGGAGGCTGCACCTGCAAAAAATCCTTAACAGTTTGCATAGACTTAGCCTTGTCCTCCATTTTCTTTAAAACTGCTTCCACAGGCGAACCAAACAACACATCAGACTGTAAAGGAGCATCCAAAATCCTTGTCTTAACATGCTCAGCTAAGTTCTGATCTCTCAACCAGGCGTGCCTACGAAGAACAGAACCAGTGGCAGCCACCCTCGAGGAGGCCTGCACAGCATCAAAACCACACTGCAAAGAATGCTTTCCCACTTGTTCAGAAACATGAACTAAATCCTGCAGCTCTTTACACTCAATACCTTCAGCCAGAGCATCCACCTTAGACTTCAATTGTGAAAGGAGATAATTCTGATATTTTAACATATGAAACTGACAATTCAACGCCTCATGGCTAAAGTGGAAGAAGTGTACACTTTCTTTCCCCATCTATCCAAAGCCCTTGCCTCTTTATCAGGAGGAACAGGATTTTTAACCACAGAAGCCTTCACACCTTTAGGCCCCTGAGAGACAGTTTCTGGGTCCGCCCTAGGACTCTTAAAAGATACTTATGGGCGTCAGGCACCCTATAGTACCTATCCGGTTTAACTGGGGCAGGAGGCAAAGAATCAGGATTTAGTGAAGCCTCTGCAAAACATCTTCTACCACATTCAGAACAGGAGGTATAGCTAAAGGCCTATGCTGGGGTAAAACAAGAATTCTCTAAGCCTCTTCCTGGAATCAGAGAAATCTTGACCTTCCCATTTAAAATGCTCCCTCATGGAATGCAGAGTCTCTGAAAAAGAAAAATCCTCAGGAGGCGAAGCTGAAGGAGTAGAATCATCCACATCAGAATCAGAATAAGGAGGATACTCCTGCAAGTCTTCAGCAGAAGACTCAGAAGCCTCTGAACATTGCTCAAAACTCTCAAACTCAGGTTCCACCCTAGGCCTCTTATCAGGAGGGGGCATAGAACCTCTAATCATAGTAATCAAATCCTCTGCCATTTTTAGCATATGCTTCTTAGGCAAAGACCCTGAAACACTCGGAGATACCCCACTGAAGCTAAAGTAGGCCTGCCTTAAAGAAGCCTTGGCAACAGAAGGCGAGGCCTAACCACCTTAGGGAGAGAGGGAAGAACAGCCACCTGAGAAGCCCCTCAGCCTGGCCTACTTCCTGAGAGGACACATCCTGCAACAATAAAGTTTCTCCCTGAGACTCCAAAGAAACTCCTGGCAGAACCTCCGGCTCCACTGAGTTCTAAAGAACCGACGTCCGGGACTGTCGGTTCTTCCCCTAGGCTTCTGCTTTGTCCTTGCGCTTTTTGGCTGAAGCGGCCGGAGCATCCGACGGCATTTTATAATTACAACGCTTCCCAAACACTAACCTGGCACAGTCTAACCTTCTCTTAATAGTGCTTGTTAAATCTAGCACAAGAGCGCATCCAACAACGCCGTGCTCAGGCCCTAAACAAGGTATACACAAAGTATGGTAATCCCTATGAGGTATCTGTTTCCCACAAGAAATACAGTTATTCACTTTTTCTGACATCCGTTAAATACTGAGGCAAGAAAAACCAAAATATTCCCCAACGGGGTACTTAGCCAACTTTGATTCGGTCTGAAACTCTGACTTCAGAAACTTTCAGAACGCCAACCTGCACTCGCAAAATTGCTTCTGCATCGGACCATGCGGCAAAAAAGACTGAGGATATGACGTCGGTCATGCGCATTAGTACCCTGACGTACTGACGTCAGTCTAATGCGCCGTGACCGACGTCAGCCATATACTTTGGTATTCGGGCCGACTGGACAGCGGACTACCCAATAGTTAGGACTGCAGCAATGTGGAATGAAGAACATCTACCAATGGTAGAAAAGAGAATGGAAACAAGACACACTCATGCAAAAGCTAAACAAGAGGAGTGGGCAGACAGTAATAAAATGGAAGAAGCAAGTTAAATAGAAATATACAAGATTAAGAGTTTTTAAAAAAGATAAAACTTACTTAGAAAGCCAAGGTTAGAGTGAAGGATAAAACGCATCTGACACATGAAGCGGCAAGTGAGATCTGAGGTAATTTTGGGAGGAGAATTATGGGTAGTGCTTGGCTCAAGAGTTTGGAAGACAAGAGCTGAAGTAAATGGCTGAGTTGGTTCCGAGGCTTGGAAATGAGCCCATTGTCAAGGACTGAGTGAAGACTGACATTACCAGATAATACAGTTGTGTAAAAATTTACCAAATCAGTAGATGTCCTACTGATCACTGTTGCAGTATTTCTAACACACTGGCCATCACTGCTGTCTTCTAGACATGGTACCAAGCTTTAGCTTCTCAGTATCGTATGTCTGACACGTGACCTTGGCTCACAAGCATAGAGGGTATGCGGGTGGCCATTGTGTAATTCCTAAGACCATCTCCAAGCCAGTGTTCTGAAGACCACTGAGGAAGAAAACTGGTCCTTCGATCTAGGGTGGTTCCCATAGGAAAGGAACTGAGGGAGAAACACTGAGTATGCAGAAAATAAAGAGGGTAAGGAAGGAATACTGCAATAGTGATCAGAAGGGCATCTACTGTTATGGTAAGTTCTTACACAACTGTACTGTGTCCTGAGTGAGAACACTGTTACAGTATTCTAACACATGGTTGATCCCAGAGTTGAAGAGTGGTTGGTTAAAAGGGAGTAGAACTGACCAATTGTCCAAATAAGACTAGCCTAGTAAAGAAAGCTCTGGAGCTTGAAAGGCATCTATCTTATAGTGTTAAGTGAAATTGTGTACAGATGACTGGGTGGCAGCCCCTTGTATGGACCTGGAATCCACTCCTTTGCAGAAAGCTCCAAAGGCTGCTACAGCTCTTGCAGAGTGTGCTCAAGGGCATGAGAGTAGGAACTTGCCATGTAAAGAGTAAAAAATAAGATGGCCTTGGAAATCAGGCTGCAATGGTTTGTTTGGTTACCAGCTAGGATCCAGGTTGCAATAGTTTGCTTGGATACCAGCTGGTCCTATTCAGAGTCCATGAAACAAACAAAGGTGATCAGCTTTTCAAATGGATTCTGTGTTGTCCAAATATAATTTTAGCAATCTCAGATTGTCCAGAGAATGCAGTATAATTTCCCCCTAGATTCTATGGGTAGGGAAAGAAGGAAGGTAGTAGGTTTATGGCTTGTTTGAGATATGCCTTATTTACTATAGGCACAAATGAAGGATTAGTCCTGAGGGAGAAATGGCCACAAGTGCATGAAGCTAAAACTCTCCTAGCTGAATGTCTAGAAGTAGGACAGTTTTTCAAAGTGCAGAATTTGAGGTTTGCTGATACTGCCAGTTCAAAAGAAGGTAAGGTAAGCTTCTCTAGCACAAAGTTGAGGTCCCAAGTAGGGATAATGGACTTTCTAGGTGGTGTAAGATGTAGGACCCCTTTATGGAATAACCTGACCTCATACCTTGAGATAATTGAGGGAGTGAGATAAGCAAACTGAGATGGCACACAGTTGGCCTTGATGAAAGAGTAGGCCAGACCTGTATATAACAGTTTACATAGAAATTTCAGAATGGAAGGGTAGCTCTGGTTGGTTGGGATCCTGTCCAGTCCTTTGGCATCAATAAGAGAATCTCTTCCATTTGGCTATGTATGATTTCCGAGCAGTGAGTTTCTTGGCTTCTTGAAGAACTGCAATAACATCCTCAAAAAAATGCCTGTAAGGAATCAGAACCTGATCATCCACACAGTTGGGTTTAGAAATGACATATTAAAGGGTGAAGCAGTAACCCTTTCTGTTTGGTGATGAAATCCACTTGGTGTGGATGTTTGCAGTACTTGCTGCTGGCTAAAAGAAAAAAGGAGGGGGAACCAATGCCATATTGGCCAAAAGGGAATCAACATTTTTTTTTTGGGGGGGGGGGGGTCTTCAGATGTACTCTTGGAATAAGGAGTAGTGCTGAGGGAAGGCATAGAGGAACTTCCCTGTCCAGTGAAGAGAGAGGAAAGACCTGTCCTTCAACCTGAGGGGCAAAGGTCCCTGTTGCCAAATATTGGAAACCACTGGTTGTTCTTTGAAGTAAATAGGTCTTTCTGAAGTCTGAACTCTCCCAAACAGTGAAGGATTCCCTGGAAAACCTGCCTATTCATGGTCCATTCATCAGGGTCCTCAAAGGATCTGCTTAGAGTCTGCCAACACACTGTCCTGTCATGGGATGGAATGTATGTGGCTGTGACTATTTTTTTTCCTAGGTGGCAAGGTCCTAGGCTTTGTGTGTCAATCTGCACAACTGGTATAATCTGGTCCCTCCTTGCTGGTTTATGTACCACATTGCTGCTGTGTTCTGTGAACACTTGTAGGGTATCTAGTTGAGAGAGATATGAAAAGACCTGAAGAGCTTGAATGCGGGCCCTCACTTCCTTCATGCTGATGCGTTCTTTTAGTAGAATTGGCTGCCATCTGTCCTGCACTTGGTAGGTGCCTGTCCAGGCCCCCCAAACCTCATCCGAAGTATCTGTGTGCATTTCCTGAACTATGGCTGGAGGTGAAAGGAAGCCCTCGGTTGAGTTTCACCTGATCCTTCCACCATAGAAGTTCCCATACGAGACAAGGAAAAAGGAAAATCACTTTGTCCAGAGGGTGTGACTGCAGAGAAAAAACTGTTTTCAGGTACTACTGGATTTTCCTCGTATGCAGTCTGGCTAGGGAGAGAACTGGGACAGCAGCTGCCATGAACCCTAGAGCCTTGGATGAGCCTTGGATGAAGAAGGCAAGGTCACAGAAGTAGTTTGTAAGGCACTGCACACACGTTTGAGGTAAGACAGCTTACATTATTGGAGTCTACCCGGCAGCCCACAAAAAGGTCCTGAGTAGACTGCAGAGACAACTTTTTTTGTAGTTGGCCGTGAAGGCAAAAAGTACAGCAATAGAATGTTTAAAAATAGATGTCGAACAACATAGCATCCATATATGTATAACAAATTAAAGGTTGTCCTGTCGTCCAGGCAGCCCTGCAATCGCTATTAGTTCCCAAAAACGGGTCCGGCTTAGAGCCAGTCGCCTCCACCCGGCGTCATCTACATTGGTCTTGGGTATAAAAGCATCTGCATGCTACCATTTCCTTCATGTTTCTTGCCCCAGATGCCAGTAGTGGATGCATCTGCTAAGGGAACTAATAGATGCCAATGCAAATAGATTAAATAAACAGCAATAACCATATATGTACATATATACAAACAAATATACCATAAAGACTTATGGGCCTTGCCTGCTTAATGTACGGACCCTCGGAGTACCTGAGAGGGGAAGGAAGGAGGTAATCCTGACTGCAGATGCTATCCAATTGGGACATCTACATTTATGGTAGGTTGCCGTTGTGGAATATGTCCTTCATGGATGCATCTGCAGTCTCCGGTGGAAGGAGTAATACCATAGCCAACTAATGAGGAGGATAAAAAGTAGATTCTGGTGTGTTTAGGATTTGGAGAGTGTCTGTTTGGCAAACCTTTTCCTTCCCTTGGAATATAGAGGCAACCTGTAATTGGTGGCAAAATGTGTACATTTTTTGAGGTCCATTTAGCCGCCTCAATAATGTCTTTGGTTGCCACTCCTCTGCAGAAGGCTCATGGTCTAGTGGCCCTTTGGGATAAAAGGTAGGTATATGAATGGGCGTGGTTCAAAGACACTGAAGATATTTTTCCCTCTGTTTGTGGGTAAGGAAAAGAAGGTAGGTGGAGTGGATTGCCTGGTTTAAAGACATATGGATACAGTAGGGACTGCATTAATGTAGGATTAGTCTGCAATCCTCTCTATCTTGAGTGGAAGATTGGAAGGTTTACTGCCATTAAGACCTGATAGTCCTGCTGTTCAAAGGCTAGGAAGAGGTGCCCAGTAGGAAAGCAGTTTTTCCATGACAGGTGTTGTGGGTCTGCTGTTGGGGCTGGTTGGAAGGGAATGTCTGTTGAAACTTTGGAACAACAAAGTTTAAGTCAAGCTGTAGATGGTGGTTGTATTGGAGGTTTACATTCTTGATTCCTGCTGAATGAAGAAGTAGCACAGATGAAAAACAGGAAGATCAAAGCTGTACCAGATGACAAATCTTTTCATGTCTTGGATTCTAAGTTTTCCGTCTTTTCCACTCCAAGTTAAATGAATACTCCAGAATGTTAGAGCATATCTATGTTTGACACATGTCTCTCTTTCCGTACTCCAAAGTCTTTACCTTTGCCATTTTTCCAGTTCTTGATGCAGTTATTTGAAGGTCTTGCGTGCTTCAAGAATAATGTCTAGGTTTCTTTGGGAAAGTTCTGGATTGTAGCTGCTGCTATGTGAAGTTCATGCAGTCAGTTGAGCAGTTTTAGGTTTTGGATGTATGATCAGTTATAGTTGTTCCTGTTTCCTTGGAAGGCATCAGGGTATTGTACACGTTATTCGTTCTTCCTTCTTCAGGGAGTAGTACCAGTGTTGTCTTGGCCAGTTTGGAGCTCTCAGGTTATCCAGACTTTCCATGCTGGTGATTGAGTCAGTATGCAGCAGAGGGGTGGAATGGTGATGTGCCATATTTTGTTTATGGGTTTCAAGAGAAGGAGAAGCGAGTCTTCTTTCCATGCTAGTGGGTGGAATGTCCATGTGCAGAATTTTTGAGCTGGTGATTGAGAGGTGATGGCATAGGTCTATGTGGCATTCCCATTTCTTGAGATCTTCCCCCCGTCCAAAAATATTGCCATTCATTAGGCATCAGTAGTTCTAACAGGGTGTCTGCTTCCCAAAGGTCCAGTACAAATATTGCCTGTAACTGAATGTTTGTTTGTTGTGCCAGGGTCATGACTCCAAGGTCCATAAGCCTTCAGAAATTATGGCCTTTTGCCTGATGGTTTGTTGTTTTTGATTGACTGTTTACTTGTCTGCATTTATTTAGAAGTGGCCCTCTTTGAAATGGATCCTAGGTTTGGTTACTTGCCTTGTCTGCCAGCATCCCTGGGTCCTTGATCTGCAGGGTCTGTTGATCTGGTCTGGCATCCTTGCTGGCAAAGCAGCATATGGGCCTGGGGGTCCGCCTGGAGCCTGTGCTGTTTCTATGGTGCTTGGTTGACATCCTTGGAATGGTAGGCCTGTTTGACTGGCATGCCTATAGGCCTGTTGGGACCACTCTGTTTTAAGATTGGTTTAGGTGGTTCTGTTTCTAGACTGTGTCTGTGTTGGGACCATATTACCATGAATGCCACTATGGCCAAAGACCTCACAATCAGCAAATCTGCTGTTGATTATGCATGCCAAGAAGCCCAAGGCCTGTAAGAACTTTTCACTGTTAAGAATGCCATTTGTTGTAAGTAAAGCCAAAGTTTGTTTTTGTTTCTGTAGTCAATGTCCTTGTCCTTTGTTTTGTCAATTGACTGTGTTGTAAGAATGTCAGCAAGTGGGACTTGTATGATAAACTTTTGTGTGTTGACTATGTGTCAGTCCTTGTAGCCCTGTCCCCTGCCTTTGTAAATCTTAACAGGTATTGCTTTGTTGTCCCCTTGAGCAGGCTGCAATCCAGGTTGCGGTGGCAATGGAATTCCTGGTAGCCAATGGGCGATTACTGAGACCAGGCATTTATCTGATACTCTGGGCGCCTTGAAGATAAGCCAAAGGTATCTGCTGAGAATTATTAATTATACCCTCCTGCAAGAAATCTACCAGCTCTTCTGCAAGAGTTACCAGCCAAGGGACGTGCAGGTATATGGAAGAAGTTGCTGATGGGAACCATTTGAATTTGCCCAGCATGAAAGAAGTTTTTGTAGGGTCAGCATTTTGAATTGGTGGACAATGTATATGTTTCTAATCTAGAACCTTAGAATTGGTCTCAACTTTTTCCTTTCTTGGAACTAGGAATAGCCTGAGTAGAACCATTTCCTGGTTCTGCTGTTGGCTTTTTTTCACAGCTCTCATCTGCTAACTCCATTATCTGGCGTAGAGCTTCTGTTTTTGATTTGGTGGTAGTATTGGCATTCAAATTTTGACTGGTTTTGTTAACCTTGTCCGCAGTTATGTAGTGCCAGTATGGTTTGTAAAATCCACTTGTCTTTTGTTATGTGCTGCAGTTCTTTGATGGTAAGGGTTAACTTTCCTGTTCTGTGGTTGTGCTACGATTCCCTGGTAGGCGGTTTGTGATTGGTCACTGGTTGTGCTGCCTGCTCTGGTGGCACCTCCTCACCCCCTTTTGTTACCTTGCCACTGTAGTCCTCTTGATTCCACACTTTGATGGATTGGTTTCTGCCTCTTTTTGGTCTATTCCTGCCCCTTAAAAATTTGGTGAAACCAGGAAAGGACCAATTTTGGAAGGCCAGTTCCTGCTAAAACAGTTTTTTGAACCTTTTCCATTTCTTGCATAGGGCAGATTTTGCCTTTTCTTCCATCTTGTCCATAACAGCATCTAGCATGTACCATTTCTTTTGTCTTGTCCATAGGAGCATCAGCAAAAGCCATGCATGCCTTCTTATCACTGTGCCTGTCATGGCTGATCTAAATGAACCTCCAGTGCATCATAGCCACATTTTGATCTACCACAAGCTAACAAGTGGTGTTATTTACCATTTTAAGGAATAGTTTGCTATCAAAGAGTTTCATACTGCATCTTTTTTAGTTTTCTTATCAAAGAGAAACTCATCAAAGGTTAGTTTTTAGTTAAAGTATCAAGCATAAACTCTTGGTAGAGTAGCTGAAGTGTAGACCTTTTACCCCATCTGTCTAGTGAGTAGCTGAAGTGTTCAGAAGGAATAGGGTTTTGTCTAGTGACCTTTGACTACTTCCTGGGCCTGGGGGTGGGACCCTGGTTCGCGGCCTGCGGGGGGGCAATGGGATATAGTTTCTGGGTCTGCAAGTGGGGCCTTCTAAAGGTGGTGAGCTGTATCTGGCACCTGTAAAGCTGGGTCTGGTTTGGCAGGAATTGGAGGTAAAGAATCTGGGCGGAGCAAGGATCATTAAGCATCATCCACCTAAGGGAACAGGAGGAGGTAGCTAAAGAGCCTGTGTAGCGGGAGGTGCAGTCTGGTGCTGCCATTGGAACTGTTCTGAAAACCAGCATTGCTGCCATTGGGACTGGAGAGGCATTCTTCTGCCAGCTCCCCAAAGGAGGATTTCTCAGCATGGGAAGCAGCTGGAATGGAAAGGTCAGCATCAGAATCTTCAAAGTGGAGAAGATTCTCCAGGCTCATCAGAAGTCTGATTCATGGCTCTGCCCATCAGGTCTCACTGGGGGGGGGGCTCTGCCTGTCTGGGTGAGAATTGAATCCTCTCTAAAAAAAATTAAATCTTCTGCCAAAGCTTTAAAGAAATTAAATCTTCTGGGCCTGCATGGGAGAACTAGGGCCTGGATGTGGTAGCTTTAACTTTAATGGCCGAGCCTTAATGGACATTAGCCCTGGCGAAGGCCTTAATGGCAGTGCCGCGAGGGGGTAGAGCACCACCAAGTGGGGTAGAGACATCAAAGGGATGGTGTCTGATAAGTTCTCCTGTCAAGTGGGTAAAATTTCTGAGGTCGATTCAAGAGTTGTAGCAGGGGCCTCAGTTGTAGTTTTTCCTTCAGCGGTGCTGAGCAGTTTTGCCGGTTTCGTTTGTTTTACCGGTTGTGATTTGCTTTACCTGCGTTTTCGGCGAAACTGGACGCTTTTTGGTTTTTGGGGGTAGTGGAGGTAGTCGGAGGATCCGGCATAATGTAAAATCAGAACCGAAAACTGTTCTGTTAACTCCGACCCGACCCGCGCCTAAGCGTTAAAGAAAGGAACAAGAAACAACAGGCTGCAGGCCGCGGTGGGCTGGGGCTAGGCATTACAGGCTTGAACAGTAAGGTGGAAGGTAGGGATGGGTATTTGTTTCCCACAGGTTAAACAATTGTTAATTTCTGACATCGGCTGAGGCAAGAAAGAGGGTACTTAGCTTTGAGTGCTTAGCTTCAGAAGTCTTGATAGTATTAGAAGTAATCGACCGCACTTGCGAACAGCTTCTTGGCTTCAGCTTCGCGTATGCAGCCAGAAAGACTGGGGAAAAATGGCGTCGCTGGTGCTTATGCCACCACCACAGAGATAGCGTCGGGTGGAGCGACATCAGCGAGCCGGACCCGGACTTTGGAATCCGGCCGACTGCAGGGCTGCCTGACGACAGGACAACCCACTTGTTATGACTGCAGATGCATCCATGAAGGACATCAGCATATGCCCAACACACTAGTCATAGGTGACTTGATAGTGAGGCACACTCATGTCCCACTCACTAGGTTGAATAAGGAGAAAGTAACAGTCAAGCTGCCTGTCAGGTGCCAGGATCCGTCACAACGCATGCACTCAGGTCACTCAACAGGTACAAATATGACTCTGTCATTGTACATGTGGGTATGAATGACCTGATATGTACCTCCCTGGACTACATGAAAAGAAACATGGAAGTGCTCTCGGAATATGTAGCCCAGGCAGGTATGACTCTAGCCCTGAACAGCTTCCTACCATCATCCAGAATGATACCACAGTACAAGCAGAAAATGATTGATTTCAACAATTGGCTAAGATTACGGTGTCATTCTAAGGGGATCCAGTATCTGTCTGCCTGGAATGACTTGACTGACAGACCTCGATGCTTTGCCAGAGATGGCCTGTATCTGTCACCCCTGGGCTTCTGGATACTGGCCAAGGCTCTTGCCACCCCTATAGTGCCTTTTTCAGGCGGTGTTCCAAAGACCAAATTACCGCCGTAGCAGCTACAAACAAATGCAATCTGAGGGTCATGCTGCTCAATGCTAGAAGTCTAAATCTCAAAATGCACTCGCTCGAAGCACTCCTTAAAATAGAGAACATCGACATTTGTGCTGCAACAGAGACCTGGCTCAAGCCAGCAGAAAACACCCCTGCAGTACCAGGCTATTAACTCATTCCACACATTTCGGCCCCAGAACTTGGACCGAAGCTCCAAAGGTGGTGGTGTTTCCATATTCATAAAGGATGCGCACACCTTCAGACTGGTAGCCCAACATAATGCATCAGAGATGTTTCAGGTGCAGCTAACTCTGAGTAAGAGCAATTCACGTCGTAGCCTGCTATAGGTCCCCAACCATGTCCCAAGACTCGCACTCCATGTTCCTAAGCACCCTGGAGAGTATTAGGGTCCAACCTAAAGTACAGTTTTGTACCTACCATAAATGTAGATGTCCGATAGGTATGCATCTGCAGTCCTAACATATGGGTTGTCCTGCCTCAAAGTCTGGGTCTGGCCTCGGCTGATGTCGCACTTCACCCGACGTCACAGCTCCTGGGGTATAAAGGCATCAGCCAACGCCATTTTCCTCAGTGTTTCTTGCCCCAGATGCCAGGTGCCCTCTAGGAAGGCTAAATTTGGATAAAGTAGCAAATTCCAAACAGTAGCAATCAAAAGGAAATTATATATACAAATATATATATATATATATATATATATATATATATACATACATATACATACAAACAAATACACCATAATGGATTCCCCCAGCTAGCTAAGAGAGGGGTAAGTACCCTAGGAATACCACAGAGGGGAAGGAGGGTGGGTAATCCTGACTGCAGATGCATACCCATCGGACATCTACATTTATGGTAGGTACAAAACTGTACTATGTCCTTCAAGGATGCATCTGCAGTCCTAACATATGGGTAGAATACCATAGCCAAACTGGGGGAGGAGGCACTAAGATAATGATGGTGTAGTTAAGATCCCTTGTAAAACTGCAGTTGCAAAACCTGCTCGGGATCTGGAGTATAAAGGAAGATTGTAATGCTTGGCAAATGTATGCACGGAGCTCCAAGTAGCAGCTTCTAAAATGTCTTTGGTAGCCACTCCTCGTAGGAAAGCTGTAGTGGTGGCTGTAGCCCTTGTGGAGTGAGGCCTGATATTTTCAGGAGTTGTCTTTCCATGAAAAGAGTAACAGAATCGAATGCAATTTCCTATCCATTTTGAAATTGTCTGTTTGGAAATTGCTTTTCCTTGCACTCCTGTTGCATAAGATACCAGAAGCTGGTCAGTTTTTCTGTTGGTCTTAGTTCTGTCCAGATAGTAAAGCAGCTGTCTGTGCACATCCAAGATGTGTAGTAGTTTTTCCCCCCTGTTCTGTGTGTTAGGGAAGAACGTAGGTAAATGAATAGCTTGGTTCAAGGATACTCTGGATACCACCTTTGGCATGAAAGTAGGATTGGTTCTCAGAGACACTCTATCCTGGAGAAAGACAAGGAAAGGCTGCACTGCCATTAAGGCCTGTAACTCGGATACCCTTCTTGCTGAAGTGATTGCAAGAAGGAAGACAGTTTTCCAAGATAAGAACTGTAAGTCTGCTGATGCTGCTGGTTCAAAAGGGGGGAAGTGTTAATTTTTCCCAGCACAAAATTGAGGTCCCATGCAAGTAGAGGTGGTTTCCTTGGAGGTTTTATATTCTTGATCCCTCTTAGAAATTGTCTGAGGAGAGGTTGAGAGAAGATAGGAGGATCCATGTTGTACTCTGCTGAAATTGCTGAAGCATGAATCTTAATGGAAGAATAGGACAGGCCATTGTGGAATAGTTCTGCTAGGTATTCTAGAATGTGTGCTAGGTTTGCCATTGTAACATCTGTTCCCTTTGATGCACTCCAAATGAGGAATCTCTTCCATTTGGCTGAGTATGTTTTCCTTGTGGAGGGTCTGCGAGCCTCCAGGATGATGTCCTTGACCCTCTGAGATAACACAGGTTGGTTTTCCTTTATGCAATTTTCCAGGCAGTTAGCTGCAGTGTTTTCAAGTTTGGATGCAGGGTCTTGTAGTTGTTCTGTGTTAGAAGAAAAGGCCAAAGAGGCAGAGGCCATGAGTTCGCCCGAGACATGCTCCTCAGTAGTGGGTACCAATGCTGTCTTGGCCAGTCTGGAGCTATCAGAATTACCTTTGGCTGTTCCTCCCTAATCTTCAGTAGAACTTTGTACATCAATGGGAGAGGCAGAAAGGCATAAACTGTCATGGCCTTCCAGCTGAAAGAGAGGGAGTCCACCCTCCAGGTTTGCGGGTGGTATTCTCGAGCAGAATTTCTTCAGTTGGTGGTTGAGTGGGGAGGCGAACAGGTCTATCTCTGGCATTCCCCATGTCTTTGTTATGGTTTTGAAGATGTCTGGATGCAGCATCCATTCGTGAGCATCCGTGGTAGTTCTGCTTAATCTGTCTGCTAGTGAATTTTCTTTTCCTGGTACAAATCTCGCCTGCAGTTGAATGTTGAGATTCAGGCCTAGATTCCACAGATCCATTGCCATCCGGCATAGAGGGTAGGAATGCGTGCCTCCCTGCTTGTTGATGTACCACATGACTGTGGTATTGTCCGTCCTTATCAGCAGATGTTCTTGCTGGAGGAATGGTTTGAATGCCTCGATTGCATGCTTCACTGCCAGCATCTCCTTTAGATTTATGTGTAGTTTCAGCTGGTCCTGGGACCATAGGCCTTGGATACACTTTCCTTCCATGTGTGCTCCCCAGCCTAGGTCTGAGGCGTCCATGGTGATGGTTTGCCTTGGTTGTGGTTTGTGAAAAGGCAACCCTCTGTTGGTCTGACAGGCCTGAGCCCACCACAGGAATTCTTGTTTCAGGCCTGGAATGATTGGTGGTATGGTTTCTAGGCTGTGTCTGTGTTGAGACCATATATTCCTTAGGTACCATTGTAATTTTCTCATATGCAGTCTGGCATGTGGGATCAAGATTATGCAGGATGCCATGTAACCCAGGGCCTGCAGGACTTTCCTTGCAGTAAGCTGAGTTTGTCTTGTCAATGCCATGAAGTAGAGTGGTAGTTGCTTTTGTTTCTCTTCTGTGAGAAAAGCCATCTGGGTTATTGTGCCCAGTTCTGCACCCAAAAATGTTATCCTTTGGGATGGCACTAGTCTCGACTTCTGTATGTTGACTGTGTATCCCAAGGCTTGTAGTAGTTGTATGACATAGGCCAAATCCTTTATTATTTTTGTCTTGTTGTCCGCTTGTATTAGGCAGTCGTCCAGGTATGGATAGATTTGAATTCCCTGAAGCCTGCAATGTGCAATTACTGATGCCAGGCATTTCGTGAATACTCTGGGCGCAGTAGATAAGCCAAAGGGCAATGCTGAGAATTGATAATGCTCTGATCCTGCAAGAAATCTGAGGTGTCTTCTGCTATCGGGTCGTATGGGGACGTGCAGGTATGCCTCCTTGAGATCTAGAGTCACCAGCAAAGACTCCTTGCCCAACATGGGAAGAAGTTGCTGTAGGGTCAGCATCTTGAATTTTGGTACTATGAGATATGTGTTCAGTGCGGACAAGTCGAGAATAGGCCTCCATTGAGTTTCTTTTCTTGGTACAAGGAATAGTCTGGAGTAAAATCCTTGGCCTTGTTCCATAGATGGTACCTTTTCTATTGCTCTCATCCTTAGTAAGTTGGTGATTTGTTTTAGAGCCTCTGACTCCTGGCTTGATGGAAGGTTTGGCATTCCTCTCTTTTTTGGTAAAGTGTGGAAGTGCAACTTGTAGCCTTTGTCTATTGTTTGCAAAGTCCATTTGTCTCCTGTAATGCAATGCCAGTTTTTTGAAAATAAAGCTAACTTTCCGCCCAAGGGTGCTTCCAATTGTTCCCTGGTAGGCGGAATCAGAGCCAAGTCATTGTGTTTGTCCTGTGGAAGTGGTTGCAGTCGTAGCTGTGGCGGCACTCCTCTGGTTGTCAGTTTGCCACTGACGGCCCCTGTAGGCACCCCTGTTTGGCCTCTGCCTCTTGGCGCCTATTTCTGCCTCTCTGTGCTCTGGAGGTGTCTGGAAAGGACCAATTCTTTGAGGGCCAATTTCTGCTGAACCTCGGAGGTTGGACCTGCAGAAAATCCTTGACTGTTTGCACAGATTTTGCTTTTTCTTCCACCTTCTTTAGAACCTCCTGTGCAGGGGGGCCAAATAAACTTTGTTTCGCCATAGGGGCATCAAGGAGTTTAGCCTTGACATGGTCTGGCAAGGGTTGTTCTTTTAGCCAGGCATGCCTTCGAATCACTGTTCCAGTCATAGCTGATCTAAATGAAGCCTCCAGTGCATCATAGCCACATTTTAAGAAATGATTACTGACCTGCTGTGAGTTGTGCACCAAATCCTGAAGGGACTTACGGTCTAAAGGTTCAGGAGAGGAAAGTTTTTTATTCAGCTGATCTAACAAAAATTCTTGGTACTGTATCATGTGAAATTGACAGTTTAAAGCTCTGGCAGAAAGAGTAGCAGATGTATAAACCTTTTTACCCCATCTCTCTAATGCTCTAGATTCTCTTTCAGAGGGTAGGGGGTTTTTGGCAGAGGCAGCTGCAACACCCTTAGGGCCCTGAGAAATGGTTTCAGGGTCTGCAGCGGGGGCCTTATACAAGTGGAAGTGAGAATCCGGGACCCTGTAATATCTGTCAGGTTTGGCAGGGGCCGGGAAGAGTCAGGGGCAGAACTGGCATCATTGTATGCATCATCAACAACTGATAGTACAGGTGGAATGGCTAAAGGCCTAAGCTGTGGTAAGTGTAAAAAAGTCCTTAGCCTTTTCCTAGACTCAGAAAAATCCTGACCCTGCCATTGGAAGTGTTCCCTCATTGAGTGTAGGGTTTCCCCAAATGAAAACTCTTCTGGGGGGGGGGGGAGGCAGAAGGAATGGAGTCTTCTGCATCCGAATCCTCATAAGGTGAGTAAGGTCCTTCCTGATGGTCTGATTGCTCTGATCCATCCGAGGAATAGTCAGAGGAGAGAGGTTCAGGAGGTTCAGTCCTAGGCTTTTTTTCAGGAGGAGGATGAGAGGCCCTGTCTGGGTGAGGTTGGGATCCCCTGATCAGAGAAATAAGGTCCTCAGCCAGGCTGAGAATCTGGGAACTAGAGGATGGTCTGCGAGAGGGGGCTTTAGTAGGCAAGGCCTTAGAAAGTTTAGCTGCTTTAGCCCTGGAGAAGGCCTTAATAGACATAGAAGCAGGGGGCCTAGCTGCCCCACGTGCAGGAGTAGAGATGTCCAACGGAATGGTGTCGGACAATTCCTGTGTGCCTGCTTCTTCGGTAAGAACTTCTGTAGCTGACTCAGCCGGAGCCTGTGAGGCCTCGGTTGTCGGAGGCATGCTTGCGGTCATAGGAGAAACCGAGGACTCGGTTTCAGCCGAAACCGAGACACTCGCGGTAGGCTTAACCGTGGTTTCAGCCGAAACCGCGGGCCGCGAGTGTCGGTCCTTTTCCTTGCGTTTTTTAGCTAAATGTGTAGGAGTCTCCGACGGCATTTTGTATGCAAAAGCGGGACCAAAAAACTCTTCAGCAAACTCTGACCGACGTCTAAATGTCCGTCGGTTGAAGGAAGCACAGGCTAGACAAGCTGATACATTGTGGTCTGGGCCTAAACAAGGAAGGCAGTAAGAGTGGAAATCCTTATGAGGTATTTGTTTCCCACAGGTTAAACAATTATTTACTTTGTCTGACATCAGCTGAGGCAAGAAAGAGTCCCCAATGGGGTACTTAGCTTTTTTAGAAGTCTTCGGTAGCTGAAATCTCTGGATCTGACCGACCGGCACTTGCGAACAGCTTCTGCTTCGGGCACCGCGCGGCAAGAAAGACAGAGGAAAATGGCGTCGGCTGATGCCTTTATACCCCAGGAGCTGTGACGTCGGGTGAAGTGCAACATCAGCCGAGGCCAGACCCAGACTTTGGAATCCGGCCGACCGAAGGGCTGCCTGAGGCAGGACAACCCATATGTTAGGACTGCAGATGCATCCTTGAAGGACATCACTGTCTTTACTAAGCAACTTCAACCACCCCTCCATTAACTGGGAAAACTACTCATGTACCAGTACACTTTCCCAACGTTTCCTTGAGTTTATTAATTCCAAAGCCCTGGACAGTACAGTTTTGTACCTACCATAAATGTAGATGTCCGAACTGGATAGCATCTGCAGTCATAACAACTGGGTTGTCCTGTCGTCAGGCAGCCCTTCAGTCGGCCGGATTCCAAAGTCTGGGTCCGCTTGGCTGATGTCGCACTTCACCCGTCATCTCTGTTGGTCTTCGGGTATAAAGGCATCAGCCGACGCCATTTTCCTCAGTGTTTCTTGCCCCAGATGCCAGTAGCCCTCTTGAAGGCTAAAATTTGGATAGATGCCAATGTTTCCAAAAAGATAGAGGTAAACACAAAAATAAGCATGTATGTACATATATACAAACAAATACACCATAAAAGACTCCCCCCCCACCAGCTAGCTATTAGGAGGGTAAACACCCTAGGAGTACCACAGAGGGGAAGGAGGGAGGTAATCCTGACTGCAGATGCTATCCAGTTCGGACATCTACATGTATGGTAGGTACAAAACTGTACTATGTCCTTCATGGATGCATCTGCAGTCATAACAACTGGGTAGAATACCATAGCCAACTAGGGATGGGGGATAAAACTAGATTATGGTGTGTTTAGGATCCCTTGCAGTACAGCAGTGGCAAACCCTGCTCGGGATCTGGAATATAGAGGCAAATTATAATGCTTGGCAAATGTATGCACGGAGGTCCAAGTAGCCTCAATAATGTCTTTGGTTGCCACTCCTCGTAAGAAGGCTGTGGTAGTGGCTGTTGCCCTTGTAGAATGAGGTCTTATGTTCTGTGGAATTGGTTTTCCATGGAAGGAGTAACAGAATCGTATGCAATTTCCTATCCATTTGGAGATTGTCTGTTTGGAAATAGCTTTTCCTTCCTTCCTGTTGCATAGGCTACAAAAGTTGGTCAGTCTTTCTGCTATTTTTGTTCTGTCCAAGTAGTACCGTAGCTGTCTATGTACATCCAAGCTATCCAGTATTCTTTCCCTCTGTTTTGTGGGTTGGGAAAGAAGGTAGGTAGGTGGATTGCCTGGTTTAAAGACACTCTGGATACCACCTTGGGCATAAATGTAGGATTAGTCCTCATGGACACTCTATCTTGGTGGAAGATTAGGAAGGGTTGCACTGCCATTAAGGCCTGTAGTTCTGAAACCCTCCTTGCTGAAGTAATTGCCAGTAGGAAAGCAGTTTTCCATGACAGGTGTTGTAGGTCTGCTGTTGCTGCTGGTTCAAAGGGTGATAGTGTCAACTTTTCTAGCACAAAGTTTAAATCCCAGCATTTCCTTTAGGTTGATGTGCAGGTGAAGTTGATCCTGTGTCCACAATCCTTGCACGCATTTGTCCAGCATGTGGGCCCCCCATCCTAGGTCTGAAGCGTCTGTTGTGATGGTCTGGCTTGCTTGACATCTGCGAAAGGGTAGCCCTGGGTTTGACTGGCATGCCTGAGCCCACCATAGGAACTCCTGTTTTAAGCATGGAATTAGTGGGATTTCTGTTTCTAGGCTGTGTCTGTGTTGGGACCATAAATTCTTTAGGTACCACTGTAGTTTTCTCATACGTAGTCTGGCAAGTGGGACCAAGATTATGCATGATGCCATGAAGCCCAAGGCCTGCAGTACTTTTCTTGCTGTTAACTTGTTCAGTTTTGTTAGTGCCAAGAAGTAAAGAGGGAGTTCTTTTTGTTTTTCTGTAGTTAGGAATGCCATTTGCTTTACTGTGTCCAATTTTGCGCCCAAGAATGTCCTTGTTTGGGATGGTATCAGCCTTGACTTTTGTAAATTGACTGTGTATCCCAGTGCTTGTAGCAAGTAAATGACCCTTTGTAAATCTGTTGTCAGCTTGCTTTTGTTGTCCCCTTGTAGCAGGCAGTCATCCAGGTATGGGTAAATTTGAATTCCCTGTAGTCTGCAATGGGCGATTACTGATGCCAGGCATTTTGTGAATACTCTGGGCGCAGTAGATAAGCCAAAGGGCAATGCTGAGAATTGATAGTGCTCTGATCCTGCAAGAAATCTGAGGTATCTTCTGCAGATTGGTCGAATGGGGACGTGCAGGTATGCCTCCTTGAGATCTAGAGTTACCAGCCAACACTCCTTGCCCAGCATGGGAAGAAGTTGCTGTAGGGTCAGCATTTTGAATTTTGGGACAATGATGTATGTATTTAAGGTGGACAGGTCCAGAATTGGTCTCCAACTTTTTCCTTTCTTGGAACTAGGAATAGTCTGGAGTAGAACCCTTTCCTTGCTCTGCTGTTGGCACTCTTTCCACAGCTCTCATGTTTGCTAACTGCATTATCTGTTGTAGAGCCTCTGTTTTTGATTTGGAGGTAGATTTGGCATTCCTCTTTTGACTGGTAAAGTGTGGAAGTGGAACCGTAACCTTGATCTATGGTTTGTAAAATCCACTTGTCTTTTGTTATATAGTGCCAGTTCTTTGAAAATAAGGTTAACTTTCCGCCTAGAGGAGCTGCTATTTGTTCCCTGGTAGGCGGATTTAGGGTTAAGTCACTGTGGCTGTGTTGATGTAGTGGCAGAGGTTGTGTCTGTGCCTCTGTTGTTACCTTGCCACTGTCGTCCTCTGTAGGCACCTCCTCTGGATTGGTTTCTGCCTCTGGAACGTCTATTCCTGCCCCTTTGAGATCTTGTGGAGTCAGGAAAGGACCAATTTTTGGCAGGCCAGTTCCTGCTAAACCTTGGGGGTTGAACCTGCAAGAAATCTTTAACCGTTTGAACAGATTTTGCCTTTTCTTCCATTTTCTTCATAACCTGCTGGGCAGGTGTACCAAACAAACTTGTCTTATCCATAGGAGCCTATAGCAACTTAGCTTTAACATGATCCGGTAAAGCTTGCTCTTTTAGCCATGCATGCCTTCTTATCACTGTGCCAGTCATGGCTGATCTAAATGAAGCCTCCAGTGCATCATAGCTACATTTTAAGGAATGGTTACTAACCTGTTGTATGTTATTTACCATTTCTAATACATATTTCTTATCAAGAGATTCATCAGTGGTTAGCTTTTTAGTTAACTGATCAAGCATAAACTCTTGGTATTGTATCATGTGAAACTGACAGTTTAAAGCTCTAGCTGAGAGAGTAGCTGCAGTGTAGACCTTTTTGCCGCACCTGTCTAATGACCTTGCTTCCCTTTCAGAAGGAATAGGGTTTTAGCTATGGTCGCGGCTACTGCCTTGGGACCCTGGGATATAGTTTCGGGTCTGCAAGAGGGGCCTTGTAAAGGTGGTGATGAGTGTCTGGCACCCTGTAAAATCTGTCTGGTTTGGCAGGGGCTGGAGGTAAAGAATCTGGTGCGGAGCAGACATCATTGAAAGCATCATCCACCACAGAGAGAACAGGAGGTATAGCTAAGGGCCTGTGCTGTGGAAGGTGCAGAAAGGTCCTAAGTCTTTTTCTGGAGTCTGAAAAATCCTGTTGCTGCCATTGGAACTGTTCTCGCATGGCATGTAAGGTTTCCCCAAAGGAGAATTCTTCTGGTGGGGAAGCAGCTGGAATGGATTCTTCAGCATCAGAGTCTTCAAAATTGGAGAAAGGAGCCTCTGGCTGGTCAGTTATGTCTGATTCATCGGCAGAATCATCAGAGGACACTGGCTCAGGGGGCTCTGCCCTAGGTCTCTTCTCTGGGGGCTGAGAGGCCCTGTCTGGGTGAGATTGAGATCCTCTAATTAATGAAATTAAATCTTCTGCCAGAGTAAGCATTTGAGAACTGGAGGAGGGCCTGGTTGTAGGGGTTTTAACAGGCACTGTTTTAGTAGTCTTGGCTGCTTTAGCCCTGGTGAAGGCCTTAATGGACATGGCTGCTGGAGGCCTAGCAGCACCACGTGCTGGGGTAGAGACATCCAAGGGAATGGTGTCTGATAAGTCAGTGGCAACCACCGTAGTGGATAAAATTTCTGAGGCCGATTCAAGAGTGGTAGCAGGGGCCTCAGTTGTAGAGATAGATTCAGCTGTACTTTGATCAGTTTTCTCGGTTTCGGCCGAAACCGAGACACTCGCCGTTTGCTTAACCATGGTTTCGGCAGAAACTGCGGACCGCGAGTGTCGGTCTTTATCTTTGCGTTTTTTGGTAGATTGGGTAGTCGGAGGATCCGACGGCATAATGTATGCAAAATCAGAACAGAAAAACTGTTCAGCAAACTCCGACCGACGCCTAAGCGTTCGTCGGTTGAAAGAAGCACAGGCCGAACAGGCTGCTACGTCGTGGGCTGGGCCTAAACAAGGCAGACAATAATAGTGGAAATCTTTATGAGGTATTTGTTTCCCACAGGTTAAACAATTATTAACTTTTTCTGACATCGGCTGAGGCAAGAAAGAGTCCCCAACGGGGTACTTAGCTTTAGAAGTCTTCAAGCAGTATTCGTAGAAGTAATCTCTGGATCCGACCGGCACTTGCGAACAGCTTCTGCTTGGCCACGCGGCAAGAAAGACTGAGGAAAATGGCGTCGGCTGATGCCTTTATACCCGAAGACCAACAGAGATGACGTCGGGTGAAGTGCGACATCAGCCGAAGCCGGACCCGGACTTTGGAATCCGGCCGACTGAAGGGCTGCCTGACGACAGGACAACCCAGTTGTTATGACTGCAGATGCATCCATGAAGGACATCAGCTCATTCTTACCCCCAGTAGAAGTAGCAACATCCTTGATCTGGTCATTACTAACATGGGCAACCGCTGCTCTACACTAATAGTCATCTCCTCCCTAGTTAGATCTGACCACAAACTAATCACCTTGGAAATCCGCATCCCTCCCACATCACCAAAAAGGTAACCACCAAGGAAAACTTCTCCAAAGCTAACTTTGGGCTCCTAAAAACAGAGGTGGCTAACTTCACGGCACCCATGCAAATGGAGAACAGTTGTATGACCACCGAATCATACACCAATGCACTGTACGAACACGTACACAAATACATGGATCTCGCCATATCCAAAAGAAAGTACAGTTGTGTACCTACCATAAATGTAGATGTTCGAGTGTATTCACCGTTGCAGTCATTACACTTGGGTTATCCTGCTGGCAGGCTAACCACAGTCGGCCTGAATTCCAAAGTTCTGGTCCGGCGTCGGCTGCAGTCGTCTCTTCCCTGACGTCAGTGCGCCAGGGGTATATAAGATGCAGCCGAAGCCATTTACTTCAGTTTTTATTGCCCCAGATGTCAGGTGCCCCCAAAAGGATAGGCTAAAAATATTGCTTATAAAAAAGCATGCAATAACATAAAAATTACCTTCATCTACAAGCAAATACACCACATAGGTTGTATAGAATAGAGAGGTACAGAAAAGTCCCAGCAAAGAAAGGGGGATGGTGGGTGGGTGGGTAACCTGGACTGCAACAGTGAAGACAACTGTACTATGTTCATCATGTTTCACTGTTGCAGTCATTACACTTGGGATGAATCCCAAAGCTGAGGTTGGGCGGCTGGGTCTAAATAGAATTAGGAGTGGCTATGAGGCCCTACAGAACTGCAGTGGCAAAGCCTGCTCTGGATTTAGAGTAAAGAGGTAAGTGGTAGTGCTTGGTAAAAGTGCACTTAACTCCAAGTTGCAGCCCCCAAAATTTCCTTGGTTGGTACTCGTCTGAGAAAGGCTGCTGATGTGGCTGCTGCCCTGGTCGAATGTGGCCTAATGCCCTTGGGCACGGATTTGCCATGCTGTGCATAGCAGAAACGTATGCAGTGTCCTATCCATTTTGAAATAGTCTGCTTTGAGATAGCCTTTCCTTGTGATCCTGCAGCATATGCCACTAAAAGTTGCTCAGTCTTTCTGAAAGCTTTAGTTTTGTCCAAGTAGAAGCGTAGCTGCCTGTGTATGTCCAAAGAATGCAGAAGTCTCTCCCCTTTATTCTGTGGGTTTGGATAAAAAGTAGGCAAATGAATGGTTTGATTAGGAGCCACACTGGATACTACCTTTGGCATAAATGTTGGGTTTTGTCCTTAGAGAAACCCTGTCCAGATGGAAAATGATAAAAGGTTCCACTGCCATTAATGCCTGTAACTCTGAGACTCTTCTTGCTGAAGTTATTGCTAGGAGCAGAGCTGTTTTCCATGATAAGAATTTTATCTCAGCTGTATTGGCTGGCCCAAAAGGAGGCAGTGTGAGCTTTTCAAAGACAAAATTGAGGTCCCATGTAGGTATCGGTGCTCTCCTTGAGGGTCTTATATTTTTGGCCCCTCTGAGGTACTGCCTTACCAGTGGATGTGAAAAAATAGGTGGTTCCGTATTGTAATGAGCTGACATGGCAGTGGCATGGATCTTAACTGAGGAGAAGGATAGGCCTTTGTCCAGCATCTCAGTTAGGTATAGTAAAATCTGAGGAATATTTGGAAAAAGCGGGTCAATTCCTTGTGCCTGATTCCAAGCACAGAATCTCTTCCATTTTTATGCATAAGATTTTCTGGTGCTGGGCCTCCTGGCTTTCAAAATGACATCCATAACTGCTTTAGAAAGAGGTGTGTTCTGAGTGGTTACATTATTCAGCATGGAGCCAGATTTAAGGTTCTGAGTTGGCTGTGCAGGATCGGATTGTTTTTTTGGGTCAGAAGACTTGGAATTTGAGGTAAAGTCCAGGCTGGGCCTTGAGACAAGCTCTTTAGGATTGGGTACCAGTGCTGGCATGGCCTGTCTGGGGCAATCAGAATCATTTTTGGCTTCTCTTGTCTGACCTTTAAGAGCACCTTGCAGAGGAAAGGCAAACTTGTCAGGGTTTTCCAGCTGAATGATAGAGCATCCACCTTCCATGCTTGTGTGTGATAAGTCCTAGTGCAGAATCTCTGTAGTTGGCAGTTGTGAGGGGAGGCAAATAGATCTATGTCTGGGCATCCCCATTTCCTTATCATGCTGAATACTTGTGGATCTAGTTTCCATTCGTGAGGGTCCATGAGGTTTCAGCTTAGTTCGTCTGCCAGAGTATTTGTCTTTCCTGGCAGGAATTGTGCTTGCAGATGCACTTGATAGGTCAATGCTGTGCTCCACAAAGTCATGGCTTGCCTGCAGAGGGGGTAGGAATGTGTGCCCCCTTGTTTGTTTATGTACCACATGACTGTAGTATTGTCCGTCTTTAGCAATAGTTGTCCTGGATGGAGTGGATCCTTGAAGGCTGTCAGGGCATTCTGTACAGCTTAGCATCTCTTTTTGATTGATATGAAGATGCATTTGGCTTGCGGGCCACGTGCCCTGAATAAATTTTCCTGCAATGTGTGCCCCCCAGGCATAATCCGATGCATCTGTCTGCCCGGCTGTGGGTAAAGTAAACGGCTGTCCCTTGTTGTGGTGACAGGCTAGTGCCCACCATCGGAACTCCTGTTGCAGGCAGGGAATGAGAGTAATTATTGTTTCCAGGCTGTGGCAATGTTGAGTCCAAACACTTTTTAGATACCATTGTAGCTTCCTCATATGCAGTCTTGCATAAGGAATTAGCAGAATGCAGGATGCCATGAAGCCCAAAGCCTGCAGAATTTTTCTTGCAGGTAACTGGGTTTTTGTTGCCATCATTTGGAAGTAATGAGTCAGTTGCCTTTGTTTGTCTGGCGTGAGATAAGCCATCTGGGCAGTTGCATTTAAGCTTGCACCCAGGAATATTATCTCTCGAGAGGGCACTAGTTTTGATTTATTTTCATTTACTGTGTACCCTAAGCAAATTAGTAATCTTTTTACAAACGCCAGATGCTTTAGTAGAAATGTCCTTGCTCTCTGCTTGAATAAGGCAGTCGTCCAAGTAGAGATGGATTTGAATTCCTCTTTTGTCTGCAAAATGCAATTACTGGTGCCAGGCATTTTGTGAAGACCCTGGGCGCAGTAGATAAGCCAAAGGGCAGTGCAGAGAATTGACAGTGCATTGAGCCAGCTATGAATCTGAGGTATCTTCTGCAAGATTGTATGATTGGGACATGCAGGCATGCCTCTGAGGTCCAAAGTTACGAGCCAAGCCTTCTTGCCCAGCATGGGCAGAAGTTGCTGCAGTGTCAACATTTTGAATTTTGGAATGTCCAGAAAAGTATTTAGAATAGACAGGTCCAGTATTAGTCTCCAGGCTTTGTCCTTTCTGGGTACCAAGTAAAATCCTTGCCCCTGCTCTTGCTGTGGTACTCTTTGAATAGCCCTCATGTCCCTGAGAGATGAAATTTGCTTTTGTGCCTCTGCCCATTGATTGTGTGGCAGGTCTGGCATACCTTTTGCATTTGGGAGGGTGTGAAAGTGGAACCTGTAGCCCTGAGAAACAATATTCAGTACCCGTTTGTCCTGGGTGATCATGTGCCAATTTTGTGAGAAAAGTGCTAGCTTTCCTCCTAAGGGTGCTGCCAAAAAGTAAGTTCTTGGCATTGGCAGTGGGAAGTCATTGGGACCATTTCCTATATGGTTGTAATTTGTCTTCTCCTCTTTTGGAGGCAGAAGCACCCCATTGTTTAGGCCTGTATGAGCCTTAGGGCTGAGATCTGCCTCTAGGGCATCTGTATCCGCCTCTTTATGGCCTGTCTGACACTGGAAAGGACCAATTCTTAGAAGGCCAGTTCCTGCTAAATCTGGGTGGCTGAACCTGTAAGAAATCCTTTACTGTCTGCATTGACTTCGCTTTATCCTCCATTTCCTTAACACCTCTTCTGCCTTAACACCAAACAAAGCATCATGCTGTAAAAGCAGCATCCAATAATTTTGCTTTAACATGATCAGGCAGACTCTGTTCCTTTAACCAAGCATGCCTTCGAATGACAGAGCCTGTTACTGCAGCCCTGCAAGAAGCCTCTAATGAATCAAAACCACATTGCAAAGTATGCTTTCCCACTTGTTCAGCTGCATGCAATAAATCCTGCATTTTCTTGTTTTCAGGACATTCAGCGTTTGTCAGCATTTTCTGTTTCAGCAGAGACATTAGGTATTGCTGATATTTAAGCATGTGAAACTGGCAGTTTAAAGCCCTTACAGCTAAAGTAGCAGAGGTGTAAACTTTTCCCCCCATCTGTCCAGTGCTCTAGAATCCCTATCAGAGGGAACAGGGTTTTTTGCACTGGAAGCCTTGACCCCTTTGGGACCCTGAGATATAGTTTCTGGGACAGCAACAGGGTTTTTATAAAGAAATTTATGTGAATCTGGAACCCTGTAGTGCCTATCTGGCTTAACTGGTGCAGGGGGTAAAGAATCAGGAGACAGACTGGACTCAGAAAATACATCTACAATGTCTAGTACAGGAGGAATAGCAAGAGGTCAGTGTTGAGGCAATAAAAGAAAGTCTCTGAGCCTTTTCTTGGATTCTGAATAATCTTGGCTCTCTCAGTGGAAAAGTTCCCTCATGGTGTGCAGGGTTTCCCTAAAAGAATAGTCCTCAGGAGGAGAGGCTGAAGGGATAGATTCTTCAGCATCAGAGTCCTCATAGGGAGGAAGAGAATACCCTGTTCTGAAGAGGAATCAGATGAAATAGAAACCTGATCAGAGGAATCATAGTCAGTGTCTTGCCTAGGCCTTTTATCAGGAGGGGGATGGAAACCCCTGATCAAAGTAATTAGGTCCTCAGCCATTTTAAGCATCTGTTTCTTAGGTATGGATGACTGTCCAGGAGAATGCTGTACTTGTTTCTTTGTCTTTAAAGGTGTTTTAGACTTTGTCTTGGTTGCTGAAGTGGTCTTGATAGAAAGCTGTGTTCTGAAAACACACTCAGAAGCCGATGCCTGCTCAGCGGCTCCGGACCCATTTGAGGAAGTAGTTTCCATAGGCCCAATACCTTGAGTTTCCAGAGGCCTAGTTGTCTCCACGTGGGAGTCGGAGGCGGCCTTTGGCTCTGAGGTAGCAGGTATCAGGGGCTGCAAAAGCACCTCACACCGGGACTGGCCTAGAAGAGGCTGCGTCGTCGGTTTTGGACCTCAGATGCCTGTCCTTTTCTTTTCCTTTGCGCTTTTTATGAACTCCGGTCATCGGCTGTTCCGACGGCATTATATAGTTAAACCTTCGGCCAAAGTAATGGAAAGCAAAATCGTACTGACGCTTTAGTGCGTTGGTTAAATCTAGCACAAAACCGACAACTAGCAACGTCGTGGTCAGGGCCTAGGCAAGGAATACAGTAAGAATGAAAATCCTTACGAGATATTTGCTTCCCACAAGAAATACAATTGTTACCTTTTACTGACATCAGTCTGAAGCAAGAAAAAGTTTTGCCAACGGGGTACTTAGCTTTATTGAAGACTTCAGATCTGAAATTCAATTTTGAAAATCTCAGGAGTCTGCTGACTGGCACTTGCGAACTGCTTTAGCTTCGGGCACCGCGCGGCAAGAAAGACTGAAGAAAATGGCGTCGGCTGCATCTTGTATACCCCTGGCGCACTGATGTCAGGGAAGAGGCAACAGCAACTGACACCGGACCAGGACTTTGGAATTCAGGCCAACTGCGGGTAGCCTGCCAGCAGGATAACCCAAGTGTAATGACTGCAACAATGAAACACGATGAACATCTGTACGATGTTCATCGTGTTTCACTGTTGCAGTCATTACACTTGGGTTGAATCCCAAAGCTGAGGTTGGGTGGCTGGGTCTAAATAGAATTAGGAGCGGCTATGAGGCCCTGCAGAACTGCAGTGGCAAAGCCTGCTCTGGATTTAGAGTAAAGAGGTAAGTGGTAGTGCTCTGTAAAAGTGTGCACTGAAGTCCAAGTTGCATCCTCCAAAATATCCTTGGTTGGTACTCCTCTGAGGAAGGCTTCTGAGGTGGCTTCTGCTCTGGTTGAATGTGGCCTAATGTCCTTAGGCACTGATTGGCCATGTTGTGAATAACAGAAACAAATGCAATGACCTATCCATTTTGAAATAGTCTGCTTTGAGATAGCCTTTCCTTGTGATCCTGCAGCATATGCCACTAAAAGTTACTCAGACTTTCTGAAAGCTTTAGTTTTGTCCAAGTAGAAGCATAGCTGTCTGTGTATTTCCAAAGAATGCAGAAGTCTCTCCCCTTTATTCTGTGGGTTTGGATAAAAGGTAGGCAAATGAATGGTTTACTTTAGGCATAAATGTTGGGTTCGTCCTTAAAGAAACCCTGTCCAGATGGAAAATAATAAAAAGGTTCCACAGCCATTAATGCCTGCAACTCTGAGACTCTTCTTGCTGAAGTTATTGCTAGGAGCAGAGCTGTTTTCCATGATAAGAATTTTATCTCGGCTGTATTGGCTGGCTCAAAAGGAGGCAGTGTGAGCTTTTCCAAGAAAAAATTGAGGTCCCATGTAGGTATCGGTGCTCTCCTTGGAGGTCTTATGTTTTTGGCCCCTCTGAGGAACTGCCTTAGCAGTGGATGTGAAAAAATAGGTGGTTCCATATGATCTTAATTGATGAGAAGGACAGGCCTTTGTCCAGCATATCAGTTAGGTATTGTAAAATCTGAGGAATATTTGGAACAAGCATGTCAATTCCTTGTGCCTGGTTCCAAGCCCAGAATCTCTTCCATTTTTCTGCATAAGACTTTCTGGTGCTGGGCCTCCTGGCCTCCAAAATAACATCCATAACTGCTTTGGAGAGAGGTGTGCTCTGAGTGGCTATATTATCCGCCATGCAGCCAGATTTAAGGTTCTGAGTTGGCTGTGCAGGATCGGATTGTTTTGTTGGGTCAGTAGATGAGGAATTTGAGGTAAAGTCCAGGCTGGGCCTTGAGACAAGCTCTTTAGGATTGGGTACCAGTGCTAGCGTAGCCAGTCTGGGGCAATCAGTATAATTTTTGGCTTCTCGTGTCTGACCTTTAGGAGGACCTTGGGGAGGAGAGGCAGTGGAGGAAAGGCATATACTGTAAGGGTTTTCCAGCTGAATGATAGAGCATCCACCTTCCATGCTTGTGAGTGATAAGTCCTTGTGCAGAATCTCTGTAGTTGGCAGTTGTGAGGGGAGGCAAATAGATCTATGTCTGGGCATCCCCATTTTCTTGTTATCATGCTGAAGACTTGTGGATCCAGTTTCCACTCGTGAGGGTCCATGAGGCTTCTGCTTAGTTCGTCTGCCAGTGTGTTGGTCTTTCCTGGCAGGAATTGTGCTTGTAGGTGTACTTGAGAAGTCAATGCTGTGTTCCACAAAGTCATAGCTTGTCTGCAGCGGGGGTCGGAATGTGCGCCCCCTTGCTTGTTTATGTACCACATGACTGTAGTATTGTCCGTCTTTATCAACAGTTGTCCTGGATGGAGTAGGTCATTGAAGGCTGTCAGGGCATTCTGTACAGCTAGCATCTCTTTTTGGTTGATATGAAGATGCATATGGCTTATGGACCACGTGCCCGGAATACCTTTTCCTGCCGTGTGGGCCCCCCAGGCATAATCCGATGCATCTGTTGTTACTGTCTGCCTGGCTGTGGGTAAAGTGAATGGCTGTCCCTTGTTGTGGTGACAGGCCAGTGCCCACCATCGAAATTCCTGTTGCAGGCAGGGAATGAGGGTAATTAATGTTTCCAGGCTGTGGCAATGTCGAGTCCAAGCACTTTTTAGATACCATTGTAGCTTCCTCATATGCAGTCTTGCATATGGAATTAGCAGAATGCAGGATGTTATGAAGCCCAAAGCCTGCAGAATTTTTTTTTTTTTTTTTGCAGGTAACTGGGTCTTTGTTGCCATCTTCTCGAAGTAAGACGTCAGTTGCCTTTGTTTGTCTGGCGTGAGATAAGCCATCCGGGCAGTTATATTTAAGCTTGCACCCAGGAATATTATCTCGAGAGGGTACTAGTTTTGATTTCTTTTCATTTACTGTGTACCCTAGGCAAATTAGTAATCTTTTTACAAACGCCAGATGCTTCAGTAGGATGTGCTTGCTCTCTGCTTGAATAAGGCAGTCGTCCAAGTAGGGATATATTTGAGTTCCTCTGTCTGCAAAATACAATTACTGGTGCCAGGCATTTTGTGAACACCGTGGGCGCAGTAGATAAGCCAAAGAGCAGTGCAGAGAATTGGTAGTGCATTGAGCCAGCTATGAATCTGAGGTATCTTCTGCAAGATTATCTGATTGGGACATGCAGGTATGCCTCTGAGGTCCAAGGTTACGAGCCAAGCCTTCTTGACCAGCATGGGCAGAAGCTGCTGCAGTGTCAACATTTTGAATTTTGGAACATCCAGAAAAGTATTTAGAGTAGACAGGTCCAGTATTGGTCTCCAGGCTTTGTCCTTTCTGGGTGCCAAGAAAAGTCTTGAGTAAAATCCTTGTCCCTGCTCGTGCTGTGGTACTCGCTGAATAGCCCTCATGTCCACGAGAGATGAAATGTTTTTTTGTGCCTCTGCCCATTGATTGTGTGGTGTGCCTCTGCCCATTGATTGTGTGGTAGGTCTGGCATACCTTTTTTCTTTGGAAGGGTGTGAAAGTGGAACCTGTAGCCCTGAGAAACAATATTCAAATATTTGTCCTGGGTGATCATGTGCAAATTTTGTGAAAAAAGTGCTAGCTTTCCCCCTAAGGGTGCTGCCAAAAGATAAGTGCTTGACATGGGCAGTGGAAAGTCATTGGGACTGTTTTCCATATGGCTGTGATTTGTCTTCTCTGCTTTTGGAGGTAGAAGCACTCCATTGTTTAGGCCTGTATGAGCCTTAGGGCTGAGATCTGCCTCTCGGACGTCTGTATCTGCCTCTTTGGGGCCTGTCTGACACTGGAAAGGAACAATTCTTAGAAGGCCAGTTCTTGCTAAATCAGGGAGGCTGAACCTGTAAAAAAATCCTTTACTGTCTGCATAGACTTTGCTTTATCCTCCATTTTCTTTAACATCTCTTCTGCCTTAACACCAAAGTATCATGCTGTAATGGAGCATCCAATAATATTGCTTTAACATGATTAGGCAGATTCTGTTCTTTTAACCAGGCATGCCTTCGAATGACAGAACCTGTAACAGCGGCCCTGCAAGAGGCCTCCAGTGAATCAAAACCACATTGCAAAGTATGCTTTCCCACTTGTTCAGCTGCATGCAATAAATCCTGCATTTCCTTGTTTTCAGAACATTCAGAAAATTGTCAACATTTTGTTTTAGCAGTGACATTAAGTATTGCTGATATTTAAGCATATGAAACTGACAATTTAAAGCCCTTACAGCCAAGGTAGCAGAGGTGTAAACTTTTTTCCCACATCTGTCCAGTGCTCTAGAATCCCTATCAGAGGGAACAGGGTTTTTTGCAGTGGAAGCCTTGACCCCTTTGGGACCCTGAGATATAGTTTCTGGGTCAGCAGCAGGGTTTTTATATAGAAATTTATGTGAATCTGAACCCTGTAGTACCTGTCTGGCTTAACTGGTGCAGGGGGTAAAGAGTCAGGAGACAGACCGGACTCTGAAAATGCATCATCTACAATGTCTAGTACAGGTGGAATAGCAAGAGGTCTGTGCTGAGGCAGTAAAAGAACATCTCTGAGCCTTTTCTTAGATTCTGAATAATCTTGGCTCTCCCAGTGAAAATGCTCCCTCATAGTATGCAGGGTTTCCCCAAAAGAATGGTCCTCAGGAGGAGAGGCTGAAGGGATAGATTCTTCAGCATCAGAATCCTCATAGGGAGGAAGAGAGTATCCCTGTTCTGAAGAGGAGTCAGATGAAATGGAAACCTGATCAGAAGAATCATATTCAGTGTCTTGCCTAGGCCTCTTATCAGGAGGAGGATGGAAACCCCTGATCAAAGTAATTAGGTCTTCGGACATTTTGAGCATCTGTTTCTTAGGCATGGAAGTCTGTCCAGGAGAATGCAGTACTTGTTTCTTTGTCTTTAAAGCTGTTTTAGTCTTTGTCTTGGAAGCCGAAGTTGACTTGATATATAAAGTACAGTTTTGTACCTACCATAAATGTAGATGTTCAAGTGTTCACACTGCTGCAGTCATCACACTTGGGTTATCCTGCCATCAGGCGGTCCCCGCAGTCGGCCAGAGTTCCAAAGTCTTGGTCCGGCATCGGTTGCTGTCACTTCTTCCCTGACGTCAGTGCGCCAGGGGTATATAAGATGCATCCGACGCCATTTTCTTCAATTTTTCTTGCCCCAGATGTCAGGTGCCCCCAAGTGGGTAGGCAATACATATTGCTAATCAAAAATATACATATAAAATAAAAACAATACCTTCAGTTACCAGCAAATAGACCCCAAAGGTTGTATAGGATAGAAGGGTATAGGTAAGTCCAGCTAGTTTAGAGGGGATGGAGGGAGGGTAACCTGGACTGCAGCAGTGTGAACACTCGAACATCTACATTTATGGTAGGTACAAAACTGCACTATGTTCATCGTGTTACACTGCTGCAGTCATCACACTTGGGTTGAATCCCAAAGCTAAGTTTGGGTGGCTGGTCTATAAAGAGTTAGGATTGGCTAAGAGGCCCTGCAGAACTGCAGTGGCAAATCCTGCTCTGGATTTAGAGTAGAGAGGCAGGTGGTAATGCTTTGTGAAGGTGTGCACTGAACTCCAAGTTGCAACCTCCAAACTTTCCTTGGTAGGTACTCCTCTGAGAAAGGCTGCTGAAGTGGCTGTTGCCCTGGTGGAATGAGGCCTAATGTTATTAGGGTGATTTTCCATGCTGTGTGTAGCCGTACCGAATACAGTGTCCTATCCATTTGGATATAGTCTGCTTTGAGATAGCCTTGCCTTGTGATCCTGCAGCATACGCTACAAACAGTTGATCAGTTTTCCTGAAAGCTTTTGTTTTGTCCAAGTAGAAGCGTAGCTGCCTGTGTATGTCCAAAGAATGTAGAAGTTTCTCCCCTTTATTTTGGGGATTTGGATAAAAAGTAGGCAAATGGATGGTTTGGTTAAGAGCCACACTAGATACCACCTTTGACATGAAGGTAGGGTTTGTCCTTAAAGATACCCTATCCTGATGAAAAATTATAAAAGGTTCCACTGCCATTAATGCCTGTAGCTCTGACACTCTTCGTGCTGAAGTTACTGCCAGGAGCACAGCTGTTTTCCATGATAACAATTTTTAGATCGGCTGTATTGGCTGGCTCAAAAGGTGGTAAGGTCAGTTTTTCCAAAATGAAATTGAGGTCCCAAGTTGGTGTTGGTGCTCTCCGGGGCGGTCTTATGTTTTTAGCCCCTCTGAGGTACTGCTTTAGCAAGCGATGAGAGAATAAAGGAGGATCCGTGTTGTAATGTGCAGAAATGGCAGAGGCGTGAATCTTAATTGATGAAAAGGATAGGCCTCTGTCCAGCATCTCACTTAAGTATTGTAAAATCTGAGGAATGTTTAGAACAATAGGGTCAAGGCTGTGAGCCTGTTTCCAGGCGCAGAATCCCTTCCATTTTTCTGAGTAAGCTTTCCTGGTGCTAGGCCTCCTGGCCTCCAAAATGACATCCATAACAGCTTTAGAGAGAGGTGTTGCCTGTTCGACTAAAGTATCTGCCATGCAGCCAGGTTTAGGGTTTTGAGCTGACCGTGCAGGATCTGATTGTTTTGTTGAATCAGAAGGTGTGGAATTTGGGGCAAAATCCATGGTGGGCCCTGAGCCAAGTTCCTTAAGATAGGGTACCAGTGCTGGCATGGCCAGTCTGGAGCAATCAGGATCATCTGTGGTTTTTCTTGTCTGGCTTTTAGGAGTACCTTTGAAAGGAGAGGCAGTGGTGGGAAGGCACAGACAGGATTTTCCAGCTGAACAGAAGAGCCATCCACTTTCCATGCTTGTTTGTGATGAGTCCTTGTGCAGAATTTTTGTAGTTGGCAATTCAGAGGGGAGGCAAAAAGATCTATGTCTGGGCATCCCCATTTTTGTGTTATCATGCTAAAGATTTGTGGGTTCAATTTCCATTCGTGAGGGTCCATGATATTTCTGCTTAGGTCGTCTGCCAGAGTATTTTTCTTTCCTAGCAGGAATTGTGCTTGCAGGTGAACTTGGTACGTTAGAGCTGTGTTCCACAAGGTCATGGCTTGCCTGCATAGGGGATAAGAGTGAGTTCCCCCTTGTTTGTTTATGTACGACATTACTGTGGTGTTGTCTTTCTTTAGTAATAGTTGTCCTGGGTGTAGAAGGTCCTTGAAAGCTGTTAGGGCATTTTGAACAGCCAGCATCTCTTTTTGATTGATGTGAAGATGCATCTGGTCTGTGGTCCACTTGCCCTGAATACATGTTCCTGCCATGTGTGCTCCCCCAGGCGTAATCCGAAGCATCTGTTAGAGTTTGCCTGGCTGTGGGTTGGGTAAAGGCTGACCCTTGTTTAAGTGACATGCCTGTGTTCACCATCGAAACTCCTGTTGTAGGCAGGGAATTATTGGAATTACTGCTTCTAGACTGTGAGAATGTTGAGTCCAAACACTTTTTAGGTACCACTGCAATTTCCTCATATGCAGTCTGGCATATGGTAGTAGTAGTATGCAGGATGCCATGAATCCCAGGGCCTGCAGAATTTTTCTTGCAGGGAGATGGGACCTTTTTGCCAGTAGTCGAAAATATTGAGTTAGTTGCACTTGTTTGCCTGGCGTGAGGTAAGCCATCTGGGCCGTTGTATTTAAGCTGGCACCCAGGAATGTAATCTGTTGTGAGGGCACTAGTTTTGACTTCATTTCGTTTACTGTGCACCCTAGAGAAATTAGCAACCTTTTCACAAACGCCAGATGCTGTAGAACAATGTCCTTTGTCTCTGCTTGAATGAAGCCGTCGTCCAGGTAAGGATATATTTGAATTCCTTTTTGTCTGCAAAATGCAATTACTGGTGCCAGGCACTTTGTGAAGACCCTGGGCGCAGTAGATAAGCCAAAGGGCAGTGCAGGAATTGGTAGTGCATTGTACCAGCTTTGAATCGGAGGTATCTTCTGCAATTTTGTCTGATAGGGACATGCAGGTATGCCTCTTTGAGGTCCAGAGTAACAAGCCAAGCCTTCTTGCCCAGCATGGGTAGAAGCTGCCGTAATGTCAACATTTTGAATTTCCGAATATCCAGGTAAGTATTCAGAATTGAAAGGTCCAGTATAGGCCTCCAGGCTTTGCCCTTTCTGGGGACCAGGAAGAGTCTTGAGTAAATTCCTTGTCCTTGTTCCTGTTGTGGTACTTTTTGTATAGCTCTCATATCCATGAGGGCTGAAATATGTTTTTGTGCCTCTGCCCATTGATTTTTGTGACAGGTCTGGCATTCCTTTTAGCTTTTTTAAAGTATGGAAGTGGAATCTGTAACCTTGAGACACAATATTCAGGACCCATTTGTCTTGGATGATTCTTTGCCAGTTTTGAGAAAAAAGTGCTAGTTTTCCCCCTAAGGGGGCTTCCAGAAGGGACGTGCTTGGCGTATGCAAGGGAAAGTCATTGTGACTGTTTCCTGTAAGGTTGAGACTTGTCCTCACCTCCTTTTGGGGTTGAGGTGCCCCACTGTCGTTGTCTGTTGGAGCCTTGGGGTTGAGATCTGCCTCTTGGGCGTCTGTATCTGCCTCTCTGTGGCCTGTCTGACACTGGAAAGGACTAATTTTTTGTTGGCCAATTTCTGCTAAACCGAGGTGGCTGTACCTGTAAGAAATCCTTGACTGTTTGCGTAGATTTAGCTTTATCCTCCATTTTCTTTAACACCTCTTCTGCCTTAACACCAAACAAGGCATCATGTTGTAAAGGAGCATCCAATAACTTTGCCTTAACATGTTCAGGTAAACTCTGTTCTTTTAACCAAGCATGTCTTCGAATAACAGAACCTGTAACTGCGGCTCTACAAGAGGCCTCTAAAGAATCAAAACCACATTGCAGAGTATGTTTTCCCACCTGTTCAACTGCATGCAATAAATCCTGCATTTCTTTACAATCAGGAGCTTCTGAGCTAGCAAGCATTTTCTGTTTTAACTGAGCCATTAAATATTGTTGGTACTTAAGCATGTGAAACTGGCAATTTAAAGCTCTTACTGCTAAAGTTGCAGAGGTGTATACTTTCTTCCCCCATCTATCCAAATCTCTGTCAGAGGGTACTGGATTTTTTGCAATGGAAGCCTTAACCCCTTCTGGACCCTGGGAAATAGTTTCTGGATCAGCAGAAGGGTTTTTGTATAGAAACTTGTGAGAGTCAGGGACTCTAATACCTATCTGGCTTGGCTGGAGCAGGGGGCAAAGAGTCAGGAAATGAGCAAGATTCAGAGAACACATCACCCACGATGTCTAGTACAGGCGGAATAGCCAGGGGCCTGTGCTGAGGCAAACAGGAAATCCCGGAGCCTTTTCTTGGATTCTGAGTATTCCTGACTTTCTAAATGGAAATGTTCCCTCATGGTATGTAAAGTTTCCCCAAAAGAGTAATCCTCAGGAGGAGAGACTGAAGGGATAGATTCCTCAGCATCAGAGTCCTCATAGGGGGTAAAGGGTATCCCTGGTCTGAAGAGGAATCAGAGGAAATGGAAACCTGATCACAGGAGTCAGTCTGTATCCTGCCTAGGCCTTTTCTCAGGAGGGGGATGGGAACCCCTGATTAGAGTAATGAGGTCTTCGGCCATTTTAAGCATCTGTTTCTTAGGCATGGAGGACTGTCCAGGAGAATGCTGTACTTGTTTGTTGGTCTTTAATAGTACCTTTGTCTTGGCTGTTGATTTAATGGCAAGTTGTGAAGGTCTGAAAACACCCTCAGAAGCCGGTGCCTGCTCAGCAGCTCCGGACCCATCTTTGGGATTAGTTTCCGTAGGCCCAATACCTTGAGTTTCCAGAGACCTAGTTGTCTCCACGTGGGAGACAGAGGCGGCCTGTGGCTCTGAGGTAGCGGGTGTCAGGGGCTGCGAAAGCACCTCACTGAGAACAGGCGACTGGCCTAGAAGAGGTTTTGTTGTCGGTTTTGGACCTCGGATGCTTGTCTTTATCCTTGTCTTTGCGTTTTTTCGGAATTGCGGTCGGTTGATTCGACGGCATAGTATAACTGAACCTTCGGCCAAAGTAGTGCAAAGCAAAATCAAAATGTCTTTTTATAGTGCATTTGTTAAATCTAGCACAAAACCGACAACTAGTAATGTCGTGATCAGGGCCTAGGCATGGAATACAGTAAGAGTGGAAGTCCTTATTAGGTATTTGCTTCCCACAAGAAATACAATTAACTTTTTCTGACATCGGTCTGAGGCAAGAAAAAAGTTTCCCCAACGGGGTACTTAGCTTTATTTAAGACTTCGGATCCGAAATTCAACTTCGAAAATCTCAGGAGTCAGCCAACCGGCACTTGCGAACTGCTTCTGCTTCGGGCACCGCGCGACAAGAAAGACTGAAGAAAATGGCGTCGGATGCATCTTGTATACCCCTGGCGCACTGATGTCAGGGAAGAAGCAACCGACGCCGGACCAAGACTTTGGAACTCTGGCCGAATACGGGACCGCCTGACGGCAGGATAACCCAAGTGTGATGACTGCAGCAGTGTAACACTATGAACATCTGTGTAGGTCTAAAAACACCCTCAGAAGCCGATGCCTGCTCAGCGGCTCCAGACCCATCTGAAGGAATAGTTTCTGAAGGTCCAATACCTTGAGTATCCAGAAGCCTAGTTGTCTCCACATGGGAGTCTGAGGCGGCCTGTGGCTCTGAGGTAGCGGGTGTCAGGGGCTGCGAAAGCACCTCACGGAGAACCGGCGACTGGCCTAGTGGAGGCTTCGTCGGTTTTGGACCTCAGATGCCTGTCCTTTTCTTTTTGCGCTTTTTATGAAGTCCGGTCGTCGGCTGTTCAGACAGCATTATATAATTAAACCTTTGGCCAAAGTAATGAAAGGCAAAATCGTACCGATGCTTAACAGTGCGTTGGTTAAATCTAGCACAAAACCGACAACTAGCAACGTCGTGGTCAGGGCCTAGGCAAGGAATACAGTAAGAATGAAAATCCTTATGAGGTACTTGCTTCCCACAAGAAATACAATTGTTAACTTTTTCTCACATCGGTCTGGAGCAAGAAAAAAGTTTCCCCAACGGGCTACTTAGCTTTATTGAAGACTTCTGAGATTTTGAAAATCTCAGGAGTCGGCCGACCGGCACTTGCAAACTGCTTTTGCTTCGGGCACCGCACAGCAAGAAAGACTGAAGAAAATGGCGTCGGCTGCATCTTGTATACCCCTGGCGCACTGACGTCAAGGAAGAGGCGACGGCAACAGACGCCGGACCAGAACTTTGGAATTCAGGCCTACTGCGGGTAGCCAGCCAGCAGGATAACCCAAGTGTAATGACTGCAACAGTGAAACACGAACATCCAGATGCTCTCCTCCAAAAATAGGAAGCCAATCTGGTGGTCCCTTGCCATAAACAAACTCTACAAAAGGAGGAGGAAACTGATACGGAATAAGGTGAAGTCCCAAGACTGGAAAACTCCCATATCAGCCTCAACAAAAAGTTGAGATCCCTCATCAAATCCTCTAAAGCTAGCTATGAAAACAGAATTGCAGCAGATAGTCAAGACAACCACAAGGCCTTCTATAGTTATGTAAAGTATCTCCACGGCAATACCCAGACATGCTCTGAGCTACTGCACAATGGTATCTCCTATACTGAGCCAACAGACATTGCCAGTATACTGGCAGACAGATTGAGTGCCAACTTTAGCCCTCACCCTTCCCCAAAGGACCAATCACACCACCAGACTGCCAAGCACCCAGTATTACTGCTGCACAGGTTAAAACAGCACTGTCCAAGGCCAAGAATACAGCTCCTACGGGACCTAACAATATCCCTGGCTGTGTTCTACATGAACTACAGAGTGAACTGGCACCTCACCTTTGTGCCCTTTTCATTAACAGCCTCACCTCAGGCTTTGCCCCTACTGAATGGCGTACCGCTACAGTCATCCCTCTCCACAAAGGAAAAGTGACTACAGACCCTGGGAACTACCACCCCATTAGCCCGACAAGCCTGATATGCAAAGCTATGGAACGCATCATCATGGGCCTAATAAACAAGGATATAGAGAATCTCCAAACTCTGGATCCCACACACTTTGGTTTTGTGAAGGGTAGATCATGCCTGCTCAACTTGGTTGACTTCTTTGAGTCAGTCACCAGAGCTGTGGATGAAGGCAAGGTGGTTTATACAGCCTACCTTGATCTGGCCAAGGCTTTTGATACCATTCTCCACTCAGGAATCAAAGAAAAACTCAATAAGCTAGGCATCAGCCCATATATCACAAGGTGGGTTGTAAACTGGCTCACAGATAGAACCCACAGTGTGTAAGTAGCTGACTCCAAGTCAGACTGCTGACTAGTCACGAGTGGAGTCCCACAGGGTTCGGTCCTGGGTCCTCTCCTGTTTGGTATCTGTCCAGGCCAACACGATGGGACTCTGGCTGACAAAGTTCATACATTATTGCAAGTTGGGAGCTATTATTAAACTCCCCAAGTGATGCTGACATCCTACAGAATGGTCTCACTGAGACCAACGACTGGTGTCAGAACCATGGCCTTAAGCTCAATGCCAAAAAAATATGTGTCATCCCCTTTGGGAAAAACCCGATTCCCATGAATTACTACATTGATGGTAGTCCACTGAACAGAGAAGGCATTATAAGAGATCTGGGAACATAGGTTGACAGCAACCTCTCTTTTGATCACCATATTGCCACTGTGGTCAGAAAGTCCTTTTGTGTGGCACATCTCACTAAGGGTTTTGCATCCAGGAAGAAAGAGGTCAATGTCTCCCTTTATTCTTCCCTCATTAGGCCAATCAGAATACAATGCCCCATTTGGCATGTACCTCACTAGACACCTGCAACAACTGGAGAGGCCACATAAATACCTCACAAAGAGAATCCTAGGCCTTAAACTCTTGTCCTATATGGACAGACTCAAAAAACTTCAACTACTCTGCCTCATACTGCCTACTTAGAGGCTATCTCTGCTTGACTTACAAAACCATGTCTGACCCAACGCTGTAAGAAATGCTAAATCTAAAGAAATCCCAATCCCTCCACACCACACACTCCAGAGACCTCAACCTCATTACCACAATTAACAGAACAAGCTGGAGGGACAGATTCATAACCCAGAGACTGCCCATGCTATGGAATAGACTTCCAATACGTGTCAAGTAGAGCACCTTGCTGACTCTCTAAGAGGCATCTTGATGAGTGGATGGGAAACAGAAAATTCACCCCGGGGATAACTCCAGTGGATCTACTCGACAGACTACTCGACAGAGGCACTGGGAACCAAGGTCGGGTGGCACTATGTCAGGGTAATCCCATTGCTAGGCTTGTAAAGGCACCAGGGTCATTAGCCTAGTACACACCTATGAACTCCAACTGAGACAGGGGGAGGGTGAACTGGGGATGCTGTTGGAGTTTAGATTCATAGATTAGAATATACTAGGCTAACGACATGGGGAGCCTTTCTAAGATTAGCCAAGTCTTCCCAAAAGAATGGCATCTTGTATCCAAATAACGGTAGTGGATGCTAGGCCCGATGTAAATTTCCTATTCCCATCCACTGTGCTAGACTGTGCTTAAATTGGGCAATACACAAACTCAGCTTCACATGAACAGAAAAGCCTGTTCCATAGGAGGGGCAATTTCTGGGACACATCTGTCTCTCTAGCATATTAAGTTCAAGTCACAGACAAAACTCAAGTCCTTAGACCTTGTATTTCTGGTACTGTCTGACTTACAAATATGCAAAAGATCTGCTGAGGCCTTGTAAGCCAGGCATAGATCAACTCTCAGCAATCTACAGTAAACTAAGTAGAGGGAAAAGAATTTAAGGAGCGCTGCAGAAGGCAGGTTTGTTCCGCAATGTATTCTTTTTGTAAGAAACTTCCGAGGCAACTCTAGTTGCATATCCCTGGCCAAGTACATAATGTAGGAACACTGAACTCTAGGTTTGGTCTCATAACAGCAGAATACACAGTGGGATATTGACCTCTTTGGACCTAGTGGTCATGCCATTACTTACAAGTTGCATAACAAAACTATTGCCTCACCACTGTGGCCACAGGGTGGTTGAAGGCAAGGCTACTGTATACGTGTGTACTCAGATCCTTGACCACTGGGTCAACTCTTAGGGGCACATTAACATGGTATTTAAACCAAGATAAAACAATTTAGGGTCCAAGCAGACAGCACCTGCACTTCCCTGCAGCAGTCCTGAACAAAGTGAACAAACTCACTATGCAGATAAGAATCTTCAATAGTCACACACAGATTAAGCGCTTTCATCTGCAAACTGCAGACCATCAGAATCTGTTAAATATCGTTATGTGCTTATATAGTTACTTACAACCCATAAAATCACTAACAATAGTTGAAATTACTCATTACAATAATTTTCTTTGCAAACAACTCACAATGAACTTACTAAAATATGTAAAAAAATATATATATATTTGCTATTAGTAATACAAATTGTTCACAAGAACATAATGTAAACCAAACTCTTGCCAATACCTGCACAAGAAACACGAAAAAAGTGTGTAAAATGGCAAATTTCCATAAAAGACATAACCCAGGATAGAACTCTGGTTCTCAGATCTAAAATCTAATGCTCTATCCTCTGAGCCACAGCAACAGTTCTAAAAAGGACATGACTTTTTTATCTTCTACTGTCTCATTTCTCAGCCTGGGGTTAGAGCAACACGGTCACAATCCCACCCTTCTACTAAAGGTAGAAATAGTGACAAATAGGCTCCTCCTGCTAAGGCTACTCAGTTTTCAGGGACTCCAAAGCCTTCTTTTCCAGACAAACCAGGTGCTGTGTGACTACCCCTCTCTTCCCAGCCACAGTCCTCTCTCTTCCTGCTTGGCTTCAAACCACTCAGGATTCATGGGTTCTGTCGTTCATTCATCAGGGGTACTTCATGGTGTGGAAATCCCATCTCCTTTTATGAGCATGCCATAGCCTCCTCAAGAACAACTTCCCTTTTCCATAGAGATTCTTCAAAACCTCTTAATTCAGGGTACTATTCAAGAGGTGTCTGTGCCCGAAAGGGGGAAAGGGCCCTACTTCAGACTATTTCTACTGCCCAGGAAAGAGGGCACTTGCAGACCTATTCTAGACCTCTCACATCTAAAACACTTTTCTAGAAGTGCCTTCCTTTTGGATGCTGTCCCTTCAGGTTGTTTCCTCTCACTCCCTCAGTCCTATATGGTGTCTTTGGATCTCAAGAATACTTATTCTCCATATTCCAATCCATCCTCTTTTCAGGAAGTTTTTGCATTTCTTTGCTGCTTCCTGGCATTTTCAATTCTCTGCTTTGCCCTTTGGTCTTTCAACTGCCGCACAGGTGGTCACCAAATGCCTTGCTCCTGTGATTGTTTTCGGCTTTGAGGGATCCAAATATTTCCTTATTTAGATGACCTGTTTCAGGCATCCTCTCCAGATTCCCTTTTGCAGAATCTTCAATTTGCCATTTCCCTTCTTCGGAGCCTGGGGTTCACTATAAGTTTAAAAAATTATTCTCTGACTTCTTCTCAGGATCATGTTTTTTCTGGGTTGCAGGATTCAGACAGTGCCAGTGCTTGCATCCCTGCCCCCCTCCAAATGCCTTAACTCTCATTTCTTTCTTTCACACACTTCTGCCACTGATTCCATTACCGCCAAGGAGTTTCTGAGAGCTCTGGGTTTCAAGGCATCCACCTTTCTGATGCTCCCTCTGGCCAAACTTCACATGAGAGTGAAGTGGTTTATGAAGTCAGTGTGGTTCCAACATGCACATTCTCTAGACGTTGTGGTTCCTTTTCTTCCTTGGCTCAGACAGGAACCTCACTGGTGGACTCTGCAACTGTCGCTTGATCCAGAGATTCCTTTCTGTCCCCCTCTTCCCTCTCAGGAACTGTTCATAGAAGCTTCAGACATGGTATGGGTGGGTGGGGGGGGGGCAACATCTGGCTCCTGATGGTACAGGGGGTGTGGTCATCTCGCCAGCAGAAGGAGCACAATGTCAAAATGATGAGAGCTCCTCAGCTGGCTCTTCAGGCCTTGCATCCTCTCTCTCTCTATGGCCTCTCAAGGTTTTCACAAACAATGCCACAGTGATGTGATATATTAACAAACAGGGAGAAATGAGATCTTATCTTTTTTGCTGGTTGGCATTTCTTGTGTGGGATCTTGCTGTTAAGTATCAAGTGACTCTTCAGGCAGTTTATATTCCTTCCATTCAAAACACTGTGGCAGACACACTGAGCAGGTCCTTTACTCAGTCCCATGAATGGATGCTTCACAGGGATGTGTTTCTGGACATTATCCATCAGTGAGGTACTCCTCAAGTGGATCTTTTTGCCTCCCCTCTGAACAGACAACTTTGTCTATTTTTGTCAGAGTCCCAGGTTCTCTGGTATGGAAGGTGGATGCCCCCTCATTTTCTTGTAAGGAGATGTTTCTTTATACATTCCCTCCTCTTCCTCTCATTCCAAAAGTCCTGTTCAAAATTCAACAGGATGCTCCCAACATCTTGTTGGTGACTCGTTTTGGCCACAACAGCACTGGTTCCTTCGACTTCTGCATCTAGCCAAGGGCAATCATCATGTTACCTTACAAGGTGGATATAATCACACAAGACAAAGGATCTCTCATCCATTCCCACCTGTCCACACTTCAACTGACACTGTGGTGATAGGAGTTTGATTCCTAATGGACACCAGTTTTCAGAGGATGTGCTGCAAGTTCTGCAGGAGGCCAGGAAACATACTACTAAAATACTACTTATACAAATGGAAGAGGCTTTCCATTTGGTGTCTCTCTTGCTACCTGGACCCACTTACTGTGGATGTTCCTTTGGTTCTCCCTTATTTGTGAGAGTTGCTCACTGTTGATTTCGCCTATTCTTCTATTAACGCTCACTTAGCTATCTCTGCTCATTTTCCTGTTTCTAATCCTCTAGCTTCTAGATTTGAGGTGAAACAACTTCTTACAGGCATCCTTAATATTAGACCTTCCAGGAAGCTTGTTCTTTCTCCGTGGGATCTTAACTTTGTTTTGGAAAAGTTGACGGACTCGGGCTCCATTTGAGCCTGCTGCTTCAGTCTCCTTGCATCACTGTTCCCGAAGACTGTTCTTTTGTTAGCTCTTACTTCTGACAGACGGGTGCCCGAGTTGCAGGCCCTTATGGCTTGTCATCCTTTTCTGATCTTTCATGAGGACAGAGTGTCCTTGCACACTAACCCTTTTATGCCGAAGGTGGTTAATGAGCTTTTACTTAGCTAACCTATTAACCTGCCTACTTTTTTCACCTCTCCGCAAGATGACAGTGACAGGTTGCTGCATACTCTGGATGTGCACAGGCAACTCAGGGTTTATTTGGATAAGCATAAGGCTATTAGAATATTTGATAAGTCATTTGTTTCTTTTCATTCTACATCTTTGGGACTTTCTTTGGGACTTGCTGTATCCAAGCAAATTACTTCTTCTTGGATTTCTAATGCTATTTCCTTTTGTTGCACTTTTCATGGAAAGAGCCTTCCTTCTTCAGTTAAGGCTCATTCTGCTATATGTGTGGCTTCTGGTGCTTTTTTCAAGGGTTTAGATACTAACTCTATTTTTGAAGCAGGTATCTGGACTTCTGTGCATACCTTTACCAAGCACAAGTTAAATGGTATCTATAGAGCTAGGGTGGTTTTACTAATGCCATTCTTCATGTCTCTTTATGGGAATCTTCTGCTCCTTCCCCCTGCCCGGTTTCCTCTAAAACCTTGGCACTCTCCCAAACGGTAAAGAATATTGCAGCACTGAATGTAAGGACATACAGTTGTGTAAAATCTTACCATGGCAGTAGATGGCTTTGCCTTCAATGCTGTAATATTTGCTCCCTTCCTCCCTCCACCACCTAAGTCCCTTACCCTCATGGATGTATAGATTACCTCTTGGGTTCTTTGGACTGGTGTTCCTGCTGGGGCAATCAGTTCTGTTTAAAGTAGGCCTGAACATCACCTTTATGCCCTATGCTATGCAAGAAGCATTTGGGTGATGTTCAGTATACATTTTAAAGAAGCAACAAGTAGTCTTTGGTAGACTGCCAGATATTCTGGCTTCTGCAGCAAGGAATATACTCTGCAGCCGTGAAGGCAAGGACATCTACAGTTATGGTAATATTTTTCATTACTGTACTTTATTCCAGTACAGGTCTGACAAGCAGCTCAAAGGCCCAAAAGTCGAACTGGACAGGTGAAATTAAAAAGATCTGTGGTGGTGTCTACAAGGGTTTGGATGGTCCTGTGCCCAAAACTGCTAAAATGCTTTTAATACTATAATTAAAGCCATTATTTACTTCACATGCATTTCCTTCTCATCCCATATACCACAGAGTTTCAATGATCCAATACAAACTCTCTCAAGTTAAGTCAGAGGAGTCTGTAATGAGAATTTGAATTCTATGGAGTAAGAGTAATCTGAAATGTATCCCTAAACAGAGTTGTACCTTAATTTGTAATGTTAGGAGCTCTGTGCAAGACAGAAAATACAGTTGTGTACACTTACCATAAATGTAGATGTTCGAGTGTATTCACTGTTGCAGTCATTACAATTGGGTTATCCTGCTGGCAGGCTGCCCTCAGTCGGCCTGAATTCCAAAGTCTTGGTCCGGCGTCAGTTGCTGTCACCTCTTCCCTGAAGTCAGAGCGTCAGGGGTATAAAAGATGCAGCAGACGCCATTTTCTTCAGTTTTTCTTGCCCCAGATGTCAGGTACCCCCCAAAAGTGTAGGCTAAAAATATGTTAATAAAACATACATGCACCAAAGTATATTTTATCTTCATCTACAAGCAAATACACCACATAGGTTGTATAGATTAGAGAAGTACAGATGAGTTCCAGCAAAAGGGGGAAGGCAGGTGGGTAACCTGGACTGCAACAGTGAATACACTCGAACATCTATATTTATGGTAAGTGTACACAACTGTACTATGTTCTTCGTGTTTCACTGTTGCAGTCATTACAATTAGGTTGAATCCCAAAGCTATGGTTGGGAGGCTGGAGCTAAATAGCATTAGGGACGGCTATGAGGCCCTGCAGAACTGCAGTGGCAAAGCCTGCCCCGTACTTAGAGTGGTAAATGATAGTGCTTTGTAAAGGTGTGCACTGAACTCCAGGTAGCAGCTTCTAAAATTTCTTTGGTTGGTACTCCCCTGAGGAAGGCTGCTGAAGTGGCTGCTGCTCTGGTTGAATGAGGCCTAATGCCCTTAGGCACTGGCTTGTCATGTTGTGAATAGCAGAAACAAATGCATTGACCTATCCACTTTGAAATAGTCTGCTTTGAGATAGCCTTTCCTTGTGATCCTGCAGCATATGCCACTAGTAACTGCTGTCTTTCTGAAAACTTTGGTTCTGTCCAAGTAGAATTGAAGCTGTGTATGTCCAAAGAATGCAGAATTATCTCCCCCTTGTTCTGTGGATTTGGATAAAAGGTTGGCAGATGAATAGCTTGGTTAAGGGCCACAATGGACACTACCTTAGGCATAAATGTCGGGTCTGTCCTCAGAAAAACCCTGTCTGGATAAAAAATGATAAAAGGTTCCACAGCCATGAGTGCCTGTAACTCTGAAACTCGTCTTGCAGAAGTTATTGTTAGGAGCACAGCTGTTTTCCAAGATAAAAAACTTTATATCAGCTGTAGTGGCCGTCTCAAAAGGAGACAGGGTGAGTTTTTCCAAGACATAGTTGAGGTCCCATGCAGGTACTGGTGATCTCCTTGGGGGCCTTAAGTTTCTGGCTCCTCTGAGGTACTGCCTTAACAAAAAATGAGAAAAGATTGGTGGCTCTGTATTGTAATGAGCTGAAATGGCAGAGCCATCAAGATATGCCTTTGTCCAGCATCTCAGTTAAGTATTGCAAATTCTGAGGGATATTTGGTACAGCTGTGTCAATTCCTTGTGTCTGGTTCCAAGCACAGAATCTCTTCCATTTTCCAGCATAAGATTTTCTAGTGCTAGGCCTTCTGGCCTCCAAAATGACATCCATCACAGCTTTAGTGAGAGGTGCGGTTTGTATGACTACATTATCCGCCATGCTGCCAGATTTAAGGTCTTGAGCTGGCTGTGCAGGATCTGATTGTTTTGTTGGAACAGTAGATGAGGTATTTTAGGTAAGGTCCAAGCCGGGCATTGAGACAAGTTCCTTAGGATTGGATACCAGTACTGGCGGGGACAGTCTGGGGCAATCAGTATCATCTTTGGCTTCTCTTGTTTGACCTTTAGGAGTACCTTGGGGAGGAGAGGCATATAATGCTAAGTTTTTTTTCAGCTGAAAGATAGGGCATCCACTTTCCATGCTTGTCTGCGATAAATCCTTGTGCAGAATCTTTTTAGTTGGTAGTTGTGAGGAGAGGCAAATAGATCTATATCCGGGCATCCCCATTTCTTTGTTATCATGCTGAAGACTTGTGTATCCAATTTGCACTCGTGAGGATCCATGAGGTTTCTGCTTAGTTTGTCTGCCAGAGTATTTGTCTTTCCTGGCAGGAACTGTGCATGCAGATGTACTTGGTAAGTCAATGCTTTGTGCCACAAAGTCATGGCTAGTCTGTAAAGGGGGTAAGAATGAGTGCCTCCCTGCTTGTTTATATACCACATGACCATGGTGTAGTCTGTCTTTATCAGTAGTTGTCACGGATGAAGTAGGTCCCTGAAGGCTGTCAGGGCATTCTGAATAGCTAGCATCTCTTTTTGATTGATATGTAGATGCATTTGGTTTGCAGACCATGTGCCTTGAATACATCTTCCTGCCATGTGGGCTCCCCAGGCATAATCTGATGCATCCGTTGTTAATGTCTGCCTGGCTGGGGTTAAAGTGAATGACTGTCCTTTGTTCTGGTGACAAGCCTTCACCCATCGAAACTCCTGTTGCAGGCAGGGAATGAGAGTAATCCTTGTTTCCAGGCTGTGGCAATGTTGAGTCCAAACACTTTTTAGGTACCACTGACGTTTCCTCATATGCAGTCTTGCATATGGAATTAGTAGAATGCAGGATGCCATGAAGCCCAAAGCCTGCAGAATTTTTTCGTGCAGATAACTGGGCCTTTGTTGCCAACTTTTTGAAATAGGTAGTCAGTTGGCCTTTGTTTGTCTGGCGTGAGATAAGCCATCTGGGCAGTTGTATTTAAGCTTGCACCCAGGAATATTATCTCTTGAGAGGGTACTAGTTTTGATTTCTTTTTATTGACTGTGTACCCTAGACTTGTTAAAAATCTCTTTACAAACGCCAGATGCTGTAGTAGAATGTCCTTGTTCTCTGCTTGAATGAGGCAGTCATCCAAGTAAGGATATATTTGTATTCCTCTTTGTCTGCAGAAAGCAACTACTGGCGCCAGGCACTTTGTAAAGACCCTGGGTGCAGTAGATAAGCAGTGCAGAGAATTGATAATGCATTGAGCCTGCTTTGAATCTGAGGTATCTTCTGCATGTTTGTCTGATTGGAACATGCAGGTATGTCTCTTTTAGGTCTAAAGTCACAAGCTAGGCCTTCTTGCCCAGCATGGGCAGAAGCTGCTGTAGAGTCAACATTTTGAATTTTGGTATATCCAGGTATGTGTTTAGCAAAGATAGGTCCAGTATTGGTCTCCAAGCCTTGTTCTTTCTTAGTACCAAGAACAGTCTTGAATAAAATCCTTGTCCCTGCTCTTGCTGTGGTACTTGTTGAATGGCCCCCAGTTCCATCAGGGATGAGATTTGCTTTTGTGCCTCTGCCCATTGATTTTTTGGCAGGTCTGGCCAACCGTTTGCCCTTGGCAGGGTAAGGAAGTGAAACTTGTAGCCTTGTGACACTATGTTTAGGACCCATTTGTCCTGGGTTATTATGTGCCAATTTTGAGAAAAAAAGTGCTAGTTTCCCCCCTAACGGTACTGCCAGAAGATAAGTGCTTAGCGCAGGCAGGGAGAAGTCATTGAGACTGTCTCCTGTATGGCTGTGATTTGTCTTCTCCACATTTGGAGGTAGAAGCACACCATTGTTTAGACCTGTACATACCTTGGGGCTGGGATCTGCCTCTAGGGCATCTGGATCTGCCCCTTTGTGGCTTGTCTGACACTGGAAAGGACCAATTCTTTGTAGGCCAGTGTCTGCTAAATCTTAGAGGCTGTACCCGTAAGAAATCCTTGACCGTTTGCATAGATTTTGCTTTGTCCTCCATTTTCTTTAACACCACTTCTGCCTCAACACCAAACAAGGTGTCATGCTGTAATGGAGCATCTAATAATTTTGCTTTGACATGATCAGGCAAATTTTGTTCCTTTAACCAAGCATGCCTCCTAATGACAGAACCCGTAACAGCGGCCCTGCAGAAGGCCTCCAGAGAATCAAAACCACATTGCAAAGTATGCTTTCCAACTTGTTCAACTGCATGCAATAAATCCTGCATTTCCTTGTTTTCTGCACATTCAGAATTTATCAACATTTTCTGTTTAAGCAGTGGTATGATATATTGCTGATATTTGAGCATATGAAACTAGCAATTTAAGACCCTTATAGCCAAGGTAGCAGAAGTGTAAATCTTTTTTCCCCATCTGTCCAGTGCCCTAGAATCCCTGTCAGAGGGGGTAGGGTTTTTCGCAGTGGAAGCCTTGATCCCTTTGGGACCCTGAGAGATGGTTTCTGGGTCAGCAGTACGGTTTTTGAAAAGGAATTTATGAGAGTCAGGAGCCCTGTAGTATCTGTCTGGCTTAACAGAAGCTGGAGGTAAGGAGTCAGGGGTCAGACTAGACTCTGAAAAGACATCTACAATGTCCAACACAGGTGGAATAGCTAGGGGCCTGTGTTGTGGTAGTAAAACAAAGTCTCTGAGCCTTTTCTTAGATTCTGAAAAATCTTGGCTCTCCCAGTGGAAATGTTCCCTCATGGTATGCAAGGTTTCCCCAAACGAGTAGTCCTTAGGAGGAGAGGCTGAAGGGATAGATTCTTCAGCATCAGAATTCTCATAGGGAGGAAGTGAGTATTCCTGATCAGAAGAGGAATCGGAAGAAATGGAAACCTGATCTGAAGATTCATAGTCTGTCTCTTGCCTAGGCCTTTTATCAGGAGGAGGATGGGAACCCCTGATCAAAGTAATTAAGTCTTCGGCCATTTTGAGCATCTGTTTTTTTAACATGGAGGCCTGTCCATGAGGCTATTGGACTTGTTTCTTTGTCTTTAAAGGTGCTTTAGTCTTTGCCTTTGAGGCTGAAGTCGTTTTAATGTATAACTGAGTAGGTCTGAAAACACCCTCAGAAGCCGATGCCTGCTCAGCGGCTCCGGACCCATCTGAGGGGTCCGAGGGTCCAATACCTTGAGTTTCCAGCTGCCTAGTCGATTCCACGTGGGAGTCGGTAGCGGCCTGCGGCTCTAAGGTAGTGGGTGTCAGGGGCTGCAAAGGCGCCTTACTGAGAACTGGCGACTGGCTTAGAAGAAGCCTTGTCAGTTTTGGACCTCGGTTGCCTGCCCTTTTCATTTTCTTTGCGTTTTTTATGAATTCCGGTAGTCGGATGGCTATCCAACGACATCGTATAATTCAATCTTCTGCCAAATTAGTTAAATGCAAAATCATACTGACGCTTAATAGTGCATTGGTTAAATCTAGCACAAAACCGACAACTAGCAACGTCGTGGTCAGGGCCTAGGCAAGGAATACAGTAAGAATGAAAGTCTTTATGAGGTATTTGCTTCCCACAAGAAATACAATTATAAACTTTTTCTGACATCAGTCTGGAGCAAGAAAAAAGTTTCCCCAACGGGGTACTTAGCTGTTAATGAAGACTTCGGATCTGAAATTCGAACACGAAAATCTCAGGAGTCGGCCAATCGGCACTTGCGAACTGCTTCTGCTTCGGGCACCATGCGGCAAGAAAGACAGAAGAAAATGGCATCTGCTGCATCTTTTATACCCCTGACGCTCTGACATCAGGGAAGAGGCGACAGCAACCGACGCCGGACCAAGACTTTGGAATTCAGGCCGACTGAGGGCAGCCTGCCAGCAGGATAACCCAATTGTAATGACTGCAACAGTGAAACACAAAGAACATCAGAAAAGGGGTTCCAGTTGCTTGGAATGCTGGCACTATTCATTCCTGAGGTATCACTGCAACTTAATCATGTGCAGTCTTGCCAATGGGACCATTAAGTATGCATAGTGGCCATGTACACAGGATCCTGCAAACTCCTTTAAATTAATATACTTTTCTAGAGTTGTCTAGAGAGGAGTGCGGGAGAGAATACCTTGCCTACTAGGAAGAAAATCTTCTGGAGTTTTGCTTCCAACAATGATCCCAGAAACATTCCTTTATTTGTGAGGTCAAATCAGACTCAGATGTTCAGAACTGAAAGACCCAATCTTTGAAAACATGTTGGAGTGAAATTCAAGGCCTAATGACTTTCTTCTAAGGAGTCTGTTTGAATCAGGCAATCATTCGGGTAGTACTGATGTATGTACTGCAATACATCATTGCTGGAGTTAAGTTAGTTTGTAAAGGAACTGGGTGTGGCAGACAGCCAAAGGGCAAGTAGGTGAACTGGAAATTATCCCCAATTACTTTGAACCGAACCTTAGGAACTGTCTTGTGGGCCCTAGGAGTGGGAATATGTAGGTACACTTCCTTAAGGACCAGGGTGAACAAGAAAAACTGAGGTGATAATGGTGGCAGAAAGATTAAAGCATCAGCATTTTGAATTGCGGAAAAATTATGAACTTCCACCCTGAGCTAGTGTTGCTAGATCAATTGTTAGAGGACACCTTCAAAATCTGGTCTGCTTTAAAACTGCAGTCTGCATCCTTGACTCGAAGTTCAAAACCTACTGGTTCAGATTAATACTTTCACATTATTTCATAAAATTTTCACTTATTTATTTATTTAACATTTGTTTACCGGGAAAGTCCAACTTGGAACAAGCCAATTTTCAGAGGAGGCCCTAGGAGAAATGCTCCAGATGAATGTCTTAGTAACGTGGGAGGAAACCAGAATACTCACAGAAAACCTTCACGAATGCAGGGAGAACATGCAGACTCTGCACAGAAGGCACTCCAGCTAAGAATCGAACCAGAGAACCTCTTGCTGTGAGGCGACAAAGCTACCGCTGCACCACTGTGCCGTATGATCCTAAGCATATTTCTATCTTTCAGGAAAGTAGAGGAGGGAAACGTTCTGGGTTTGAGTGTAAGGAGGACTGGAATGGGATTTCTAAAAAAGGGGCAGAATGACTGAGCCATAGTTGTTTTCTCAAGGAGGCACAGCTCAGTGGGCTGTCAGACTTCTCCTTAGACCTTGCTTGCCATTCATTTCTGTAGATGGACAATTTCCTTTACTGGGTTTGTATTTGTCTTGTTTATAGAGTATAACGGTCAGTACTTGGTGCAATGAAGCACACTGGTGCACTAATCTAATCACACCAAAGAAGGACCTCAAAGCCCCCAAAGTATACTTCTCAGGTTCAGCTCAAGATTAGAGAGTTTTACTACTTTCACTCCCACCCTGCTACATCTAAAAATCAAAGGCAGCAACCAAATAGGTGCCTGCCGGACCTCTCACACCTGCCTGGCCCCTTACTTTGTATCCAGAATAACGGACCTACATAACGTATTCTCCATATCTGTTGCAAAATCACTAGGCAGGTGATGGGGCACACAAAGGTTACTATCCATTATGACAGCTTAAGAACCCTCACAGAACTCAGTTGCCTTGAAATAACCCTGGCAAGCATTTATCCTTTTGAGTATGAGATCTTTCACTCACTCCTGAGCAAATTACTATAGCCTTCTCACAGCTGATCAACTTCAGGGTGGTACTACTAGCATAACTTCTCCATTCCCCTTTAAGGTCCCCTAGGGATGGGGAATTAGACAGGGCTGAGGTCCTTATTTCTCAGAAAGACAGGAATGAGGAGTCCTTTCCTTCCAATAGTACTTCATAAGATGATACTTCTTTTGGGGAACAACCCAACTCATGTTACTTTTCCTTCACTCAGTCAAAAATAATGGGACAAAAAAGGAGTAATAATTGAGCACTCTGCCCCTTAAGCAGAAATTACAAAGGGGAAATAAGGACAGTGGCCATACACAGACAGACAAAGCCATTTTGCAGTTGCTAACAACTCTGTTCCCTCAAGTGAACTTAAAGAGGAAATGGTGGTAATGACAGAAGCACATAAACACCCACAAAAAAGAGGACTGTTATTAGGTTATTGGATACCAGATTTGACATCCTGGCAGTTTGAATTCCTTTAATGAAACTACAGCTGAAAGTTATGAATCTGTAATGACACACTGCTACCATTTTGTTGTGAACATTTATGAACTTACAGAAATTTGAGGACTGAACTGAAACACTACACAAAGTAAAAGAAAGACACCCACTTTTATCAAATAAACTTTAAATCACCTAATGATTGTAAATAAGTTTGCTTACATATGCAGTAAACACTTCAATGATGCATCAAGGTCAGTCTCTTAAAATCTTAATAAAGGTTAGTATGCATAAGAGTACTATTTTGAGAGAAAAAAGAAGCTTGAAAAAATCTTACCCATATAAGTAATAGAAAAATGATAGAAGATAAAATGCTAGTTTGCACCATCCTTCCTTTTGACAGTATGCTAAAATATCAGCGTTCATGATGGTCGTAGGGTCGTACAATCCTGGTCCACTCATAACAGGCCTGCTCATGTACCTAGAACACACATGCAACAAGTTGCATATAAAACTTAAATATACACACCATACTAAAAAATCCATGATCTATTAAAATGAAAATATATTTCCAGGTGAAATGCAATCTGAAGTATTCTGACAGTTGCATTACGACTATTTCTTATTAAAATAGTTCTACAGTAGCAAAAACTCTTCTATATGACCCACACAGCATTACGTGACCTGTTCTGGAACATGATTGCTCCTTACATGAAATGCAGCAAAACACGGAGGCTGAGTAGCTACAAAGGTTGGTCTGCTTTAACAAAGAGTTTGTGAGGACAATGGTTCTCAAAAGTGACACTCAAGAACTCACAATGTGATCAGAAATTTCAGATGGCATGCCAGGCAGACTGAGCCAAGATGGAGCCTCATCCACTGGTTCTTTAAGCACTAATATTTATACACGGATAGCAAATATCCTGTAAAGGCAGACTGTCTTTAACTTGGTAAAGAATATGACCATGCCAGTCAATATCTAAGACACTGGCAGTGGATACTCTAGCTTGTTCCATTTCTGAATGGGTATTCAGACAAACACTTGACTGACCTCTCTTGGGATGTGTGAAGGTGTTCCAATACTGCAGTATCATATACATGTAGTACTATGTTCAAGGACCTCTAAGATGTGATAAAAGATTCAAATGTATTATATGTCAGCACCACAGGTAATGACTTTGAACTACCGCCACCCCTAAAGCACCCTCTTAACTATGCTCGATCTCTATATTGTGCCATACACATGAGTTTTCTGATCAATTACTGTCAATAACCCCATAATCATATCATATCTAGGCTGCAGTACAGTTTTGCTCTGATAGCATGTATGAGGCCCAAAGAATCAGGAGTTGAACTGCTATCTCCCAGGTTACAAGAGCCAGTCTGCAGAGAAGGCAAATCTGGTACACTTCTGTTTATATACTGCATCACTGAGGTGCTGCATATGTACACTTGCACAGGTCCTGGAGACCAGAGAGGATTCAAGGCTTTTAAAGCATTAATGACAGCCAACAACTTTCATATGCTTCTTGTCTATCCAATTGGTCCCACAGAGCTTGCACTTTTACCTCCCTTGAAACTGCTTCCCATGCCAGGTCTGAAGTGTCTGTGGTGACTGACTGGAGACGGTTTAGAAAGGAAAACAGCTTAAGAATCATGGTCTACCCATAAGCCCAGACAGACTTGAGGCACCACTGTATTTTCCTTATGTGCAGTCTGGCAAGGACAACAATATTACTGACACAATGTACCCCAGAATCCTGAGAAACGCCTGTGCAGAAAAAAGAAGTTATGTACTCACCATAATGTTCCATCCGAGTAGTTATACTTCATTTTTATACTTCATTTTTCTGCAACCTGTGGCAGCAGGGAGAAGGCCTTTGGCTACTAGCTTGGCCTTCCAATCCCTAAGCCCCTCGGATTAAAACCAGAACAGATAGCACATTGAGTGGACAAATGTGCCACTCCCAAGCAAATTAATTAAAGTGTGTGACTATCAGCAGGGGAGAGCTTATGGCCACAGTCTGTACATTTTTTGAAAACAGGCTTCGGCTGATCAGCCATAGTCCTGCACCCAAAAGTACAAACACTACCTACCAGAAAAACCATACACAAACACAGGTAGGGGAAGGGCAGGCCTAACTACTACTCAAAACAAAAACAAAAACAAAAACAAAAAAAAAAAAAAAAAAAGTTTTATAGAAACACCAATGAACAAGCGACATGCTAAACAAGGGGAGGAAGGAAATATTCACTCAAACACACACTAGATACAAGAAATAATACCACTTACTATCCCTGAGCTCAGAGCAAAGGAGACCACGATGCACACTACTGGCGCGGCAAACGAGATCTGAGGAAGATAGGAGATGGTAGGGCATTATGGGTAAGGGGAGGAGCTTGGAGCAGATGCTAGAAAAAAACTTGCCAGCTTGCATCCGATATGGATCCGTATCCCACAGGTTGCAGATAAAATTAAGTTAACTACTTCAGACTGTGATTTTGGGTGGAGAAACCCGGGAAGAACCAATGGGAAATACAGTTGTGTACACTTACCATAAATGTAGATGTTTGAGTGTATTCACTGTTGCAGTCATTACATTTGGGTTATCTGCTTGAAGTAGCTCTCAGTTGGCCTGATTAACAAAGTCTTGGGTCCTACGTCTGTTGCGGTCTCTTCTTCCGTGACGTCAGGTCGTCAGGGGTATATAAAACATGCAGTTGGCATCATTACATCAGTTTTTCTTGCCCCAGATGTCAGGTGCCCCCCTAATGGGAAGCAATTAAATCTATAAATATACAAGGTTATACCTTCAACAAAAAAGCAAATATACCAAAAGCATTGAAAAGGAGAAGAGGTATAGCCAAAATAAGTCAGGGGGCTGCAGGGAGGGTAACCAGGACTGCAACAGTGAATACACTCTAACATCTACATTTATGGTAAGTGTACACAAATGTACTATGTTCTTCGTGTTTCACTGTTGCAGTCATCACATTTGGGTAGATTCCCAAAGCCAAGGATGGGAGAAGGAAATTTAGATAGCATTAAGACCAGCTATAAGGCCCTGCAAAATTGCAGTAGCAAAGCCAGCTCTGGATTTAGAGAAAATTGGTAGATGGTAATGCTTTGTGAAAGTATGTACAGAACTCCAGGTAGCAGCTTCTAGGATGTCCCTGGTAGGTACGCCTCTGAGAAAGGCTGTAGAGGTAGATGCAGCCCTGGTTGAGTGGGGTCTGATCCCCTGTGGGATAGGTTTTCCATGGTGCTTGTAGCAGAAATTAATGCAATGGCCTATCCATTTGGAAATGGTTTGCTTTTAAATAGCCTTCCCTCTGCCCCTGCAGCAAATGCCACCAGTAGTTCAGATTTCCTTTGAGGTTTAGTCCTGTCCAAGTAGAATCTAAGTTGTCTGTGCACATCTAAGGAATGCAGTATCCGTTCCCCTTTGTTCTGTGGATTAGGAAAGAAGGTAGGCAAATGAATGGACCGATTCAGGGCCACACTGGATACCACCTTGGGCATGAAGGAGGGATTCGTCCTGAGGGACACCCTGCCCGCATGAAAGATGATGAAAGGCTCCACTGCCATAAGGACCTGTAATTCAGATACCCTTCCTGCTGAAGTGATTGCTAAAAGGAAAGCTGTTTTCCAAGAAATGAATTTTAAGTCTGCAGGAGCAACTGGCTCGAAAGGAGGAAGAGTGAGTTTCTCAAATACAAATTTAAGGTCCCAGGCTGGAGTTGGAGCTCTGCTGGGTGGTCGTAACTTTCTGGCCCCTCTGAGGAACTGCTTGAGCAGTGGATGAGAGAAGAGGAGAGGTTCTGTTTTTTAATAAGCTGAAATGACTGCCCTTGTGAAGCATCTCAGTTAAGTATTGTAAAATCTGATGTAAATTGGGCACTGCTGTGCTCATCCCTTGAGACTGGTTCCAGGCACATAATCTTTTCCATTTTTCAGCATACGATTTTCTAGTACTAGGCCTCCTTGCCTCTAAAATGATATCCATCACTGGTTTACTGAGGGATGGTAAAGGAGAGATTAGGTAATTAGCCAGGCTGCTGGATTCAGTGTTGAAGCTGAGGGTGCAGAATCTGGTTCTCCTGCTGAGACAATAGGGTAGGAGTCTGAGGCAGGTGCGATGGGGCCAACAGTGACACACTGCGCAAGAGGGGCCACCAGTGCTGGCGTGGCCAGTCTGATGCAATCAAAATCGTCATTGGTTTGTCTTGTTTGATCTTTAGTAGTACTTTGGAGAGCAGAGGAGGAAAGGCATAAACTGATAGTTTTTCCAGCTGAAGGACAGAGCATCCACTTTCCAAGCTTGTTTGTGGGGAGTCCTTGTGCAACATTTGTCCAATTGATAGTTCTGGGTGGAGGCAAACAGGTCTATATCTGGGCTCCCCCCATTTGCTTGTCAACAAGTTGAAAATCCTTGGTTCCAGTTTCCACTCGTGTGTGTCCATGAGGTTTCTGATTAGTTTGTCTGGCTAGTCTGCAGAGGGGGGGGGGGGGTAAGAATTTGTACACCCCCCCCCTGCTTGTTTATGTACCACATAACAGTGGTGTTTTCAGTCTTTACCATTAACTGCCCTGGAAGAATATGGTCCTTGAAGGCTGCCAGAGCACTCTGTACAGCTAACATTTCTTTTTGATTGATATGCAGGTGCATTTGATTTGGGTTCCATTTGCAATGAATACACTTCCCTGCCAGGTGAGGCCCCCATGCATAGTCTGATGCTTCTGTGTTAGGGTTTGGGCGGCAGGGGTAGTGTGAATGGTAGTCTCTTGTTTTGGTGGCAGGCCTCTGCCCACCAAAGGAACTCTAGGCGTAGGCAAGGTATGATAGGAATCATTGCTTCTAGATCCTGAGAATGTTGACACCATTGGCTTTTTAGATACCATTGTAGTTTCCTCATATGCAGTCTTGCATATAGAATTAGAAGAATGCAGAAGGCCATGAACCTCAAGGCTTGTAGTATTTGCCTTGCAGATAGCAGAGTTTTTGTGGCCACTTGTTTGAAGTAGGTTGTCAAAAGAATTTGATAGTCTGGCATGAGGAAAGCCATCTGGGAAGTTGTATTCAAGCTTGCTCCCAGGAATATAATTTGTTGACAGGGTGCCAGGTGTGATTTCTTTTCGTTTATGTGTACCCCAGACAAGTTAGCACCCTTTGTACAAAGGCCAGATGATTCAAAAGTGTCCTGGCTTTCTGCCTGAATTAGACAATCGTCCACGTATGGGTATATTTGAATATTTCTTTGCCTGCAAAATGCAATGACTGGAGCTAGGCACTTTGTGAATACTCTGGGCACAGTAGATAAGCCAAAGGGCAGTGCGTGCAGCTTGCTTTGAAGAGAAGGTATCTTATGCAAGATTCCCTGACTGGGATGTGCAGGTATGCTTCCTTTAAATCTAGTGTTGCCAACCAAGCGTCTTTGCCTAGCATAGGGAGCAACTTTTGAAGAGTCAGCATCTTGAATTTTGGAATCACCAAAAAGAGGTTTAGAGTAGACAGGTCAAGGACAGGACATCATGAATAGTCTTTTCTGGGTACCAGGAAAGGTCTAGAGTAGAAACCTTGTCCATTTTCCTCTTCTGGTACCAATTGAATAGCCCCCATGCTTGAGAGAAAGTACTTGCTTTTGGGCCTCTGCCCACTGATTTGGGGGTAGATCTGGCCACCTGCTTGGTGTTGGCAACGTGTGGAAGTGAAATCTGTATCCCTGGGACACTATTTAAAACCCATTTGTCCTGGGTAATGAGTTCCCAGTTCTTTGCATGAAGAGCAATCTTTCCCCCCAAAGGGGCAGTCAGTTGAGAGGTGCTTGGAAGTTTTAAAAAGAAGTCATTGAGACAGTTTACCATAGGGGGGAGTTTTATTACTCCCAAATTTGAAAGTGGAGACCCCCCCCCACTGCTTAGTCCTGTGCGTACCCTGGGACTGAAGCCTGGGAGCTCTGCTGGACCTGGGTTTGGACTGAGAAGGTCTGGAAGAGGCAGGAAAGGACCAGTTTTTGGAAGGCCAATGTCTACTAAACCTTGGAGGTTGTACTTGTAAAAAATCTTTAACAGTTTGCATAGATTTAGCTTTTTCCTCCATCTTTTTAAGAACTTCTTCTGCCTTGTTGCCAAACAGGCGATCCTAGTTTAAGGGAGCATCCAGTAATTTTGCTTTAACATGATCTGGCAAGGATTGCTTCTTGAGCCAAGCATGCCTTCTAAGTACAAACCCAGTTACAGCAGCCCTGCAAGATGCCTCTAGTGAATCAAAACCACATTTTAAAGTATGTTTTCCAACTTGTTTAGCTGAATGCAGTAAATCTTGTAAATCCTAATTTTCAGCACAATCAGGAATCAACATCATTTTCTGTTTAAGCAATCCAATAATATGCTGCTGATACTTTAACATATGAAACTGGCAGTTTAAGGCCCTAATGGCCAAAGTTGCACACGTGTGTACCTTCTTACCCCATCTATCCAGCGCCCTGGAGTCTCTAGCAGAGGGGGTAGAATTTCTGGCAGTAGTAGCTTTAATGCCCTTGGGTCCCTGTGAAATGGTCTCAGGATCCACAGTAGGATTTTTAAAAAGGAACTTGAGAGAGTCAGGAACCCTGTAATATCTATCAGGTTTTCTGGGAGGTAGAGAGTCAGGGACCAAGCTAGATCCCGAAAAGGCATCATCAACAATGCCTAGTACAGGAGGTATGGCTAAAGGCCTGTGCTGGGGCAGGAGTAAGAAATCCCTAAGCCACTTTTTACAATCAGAGAAATCCCAACTTTCCCAATGAAAGTGCTCCCTGAGAGTATGCAAGGTTTCACCAAGAGATAAATCCTTGGGGGGGGGGGGTAGAGGGAATAGGGTCCTCTGCATCAGAATCCTCATAGGTAGATGAGGGTAAATCCTGGTCATCAGAGGAAACAGAAAATTCAGAATCCTGGTCAGAAGTATCATAAGCAAACTCAGTCCTAGGTCTCTTAGAGGGGGAAGGTTGGCTTCCCCAAGTAATAAGGTCTTCAGCCACTCATCATTTGTTTTTTAGGAATAGAGGCCTGACCATGCGGTCTGGGCATCAGTTTTCTCGGCATGGTTCGAGTTTTAGGCATTAAAGAAGATAGCATCAGTTTAATACACAAGTCAGTAGGGCCTGAATACACCCTCAAAAGCTGGTGCCGGCACAGCGGCTCTGGACCCATCCAAGGTAGAGACATCCACAGGTTACACAGGTGAAGCATCTCACGGCATACCGGACTCTGAACGGGTCTCAGTAGAGGTCTGCAAATCTGAAGTAGGGAGCATCAGGGGCTGCGAAAGCTCCTCACTGAGTACAGGCGACTGGCTTAGAAGCGTCGTCAGCAGCTTTGGACCTAGGCGACCTGTCTTTGTCTTTATCTTCGCATTTTTTTGGCATGCCGGTAGTCGGATTGCTTACCGAAGTCATATGAGGATAAGTGAACCAAGCACCAAAATATTAAGAAGCGAAAATATATAGATGACGGATAGTTCGGGGTTTAAAATAAGGCACAAAACCTACAGCGAGGTATGTCGTGGTCAGGGCCTAGGCAAGGAATACAGTACAAATGAAAATCTTTATGAGGTATTTGCTTTCCACAACTAATGCAATTATTTACTCTTACTGACATCAGTTTAGAGCAAGAAAAAGATTCCTCAATGGGGGGTACTTAGCTTTTAAAAGACAAAGAAAATACCTATTATGCACCAAGTTCCTTCGCAAATGAATGTACAAGCAGCTACAATAATCCAAAAAATATTGCAAAGGCACGGCTCCAGGTTAGAGCAATCAGTTAAAATACCAGTCCAGGTTAAAATCTTGAAAAATAGATGTAAATCCACAGAGGCAATAGTAAATTCAGCAGGCCAACTTTTAATGAACACAAGCGCTTTCACATTCAGCTTCTTCAAGTGTATGAATGAGTCTAAAAAAACCACACCTTATATATACACATATAAAATCACATGACATCAATTATTTAAAATTTAAAAATACATGATCAAAAGTATCAATACTATAATAATACAAATAAAACATCTTTGTCATAGAGAAATTAAATAGCAATAATTATAATCATAAAATTAAAAAATATTATACTAAAATTTCTATCTACATAAAGGTCTTTTAGATAATAACGGTTTAATAGGGGCACAGTCATTCAGGCCATGGCCATAATTGGCTCGGAGTCTCACTATCCACTGTGCCTCTAACTCCTCTGTTTTAGACCTAATATTTCCTCTTCTAATATTTAAAAAAGTCCTACCCATCACTAAAAATTTAAAGCTGTGCTGCTCATCTGTACTTGCAACATGTTTTGCAAGAGCTTTAGTACCACTATTTTTTCCTATGTGATATAAATGTTCTCTTATTCTTTCTTTTAAGGTACGATCAGTTTTACCTATATAAAATTTACTACAGATGCTGCAGCTTGCTAAACAGACCACATGTAAAGTATCGCATGTAGCACCTACTTTAATATCAAAAACTTCACCTGTGTCTGGATGTTTAAAAAGTTTTTCAGAAGATATATAGTCACAATACCTACATTTTCCACAATGTTTAGTACCTACTACTGTTGTATTATATGTGCGTTCCTTATTATTGCATAACCTTTGTTTCAATGACTTTCTATTCCTAAACGAAAATTGGGGTCTTATACCCACTATTTCCTTAATACGATCGTCCGTCATTATGTTCCAATGGTCATTAATGACTTTAGTATAAATGTTAACATCTCTGGTATAACTAAATGACATTCTAAATTGTTTATTCAGTATATGTTTATTTTTAGGTAGTCTTTCTGAAAAATAAGGTTTTAGCAGTAGTATCTCTTAATTTACTAATTGCTGACGAATTATTCTGAATTAAGTCATAAATTCCTTGTAGACACTTCCTAAAATTAATTCTGTTTCCCATACTGACAAAACTAAATTGGCATAGCTGTTCGAACAAGAAAGTACAGTTTTGTACCTACCATAAATGTAGATGCTCGAGTGCTAATACAGCTGCAGTCATAACAGATGGGTTCTCCTGCCGTCAGGCGGGTCCTCGGTCGGCCGAATTCCAAAGTCTAGGTCCGGCGTCGGTTGTCGTCACTTCTTCCCTGACGTCAGTGCGACAGGGGTATAAAGGAACCAGCCGACGCCATTTTCTTCAGTTTTTCTTGCCCCAGATGTCAGGTGCCCCCAGAAGGAAGGCAATACATAAATTTATGTAATAAAGCAATGCAATATAATCAAAATACAGTAGTTGTAAGCAAATACACCATAAATGAATACCCCAATCAGTTTGTATGAGGAGATGTTAGCCAATAGGCCTGTCCCAAGAGGGGAAGGAGGGAGGGAAACCTGGACTGCAGCTGTATTAGCACTCGAACATCTACATTTATGGTAGGTACAAAACTGTACTATGTTCATCGTGCATACAGCTGCAGTCATAACAGATGGGTAGAATCCCAAAGCTAAGAAAGGAGTGGTACGCACTAGGTGGAACTAGGAGGAGCCAGGATGCCCTGCAAGACTGCAGTGGCGAAGCCTGCTCTAGTTTTGGAGTATAATGCTAGGTGGTAGTGCTTGGAGAAGGTATGCACAGAACTCCAAGTGGCTGCTTCCAAAATATCTTTGGTAGGAACTCCTCTGACGAAAGCTCTGTGGCCCTTGTGGAGTGAGATCTGATGCCTGCAGGTACAGTTTTACCATGAAAAGAGTAACAAAAGCGTATGCAGTGGGCTATCCATTTTGAGATTGTCTGTTTGGAAATTGGCTTCCCTTGAGCTCCTATAGCATAGGACACAAAGAGCTGTTCTGTTTTTCTGAAAGGCTTTGTTATGTCCAAATAATAACGCAGCTGTCTGTGGATGTCCAAGGAATGTAGTAGTCTCTCCACTTTGTTTTGAGGATTAGGGTAAAAGGTAGGTAAAGTGGACAGCCTGATTCAAAGCTACCCTGGATACCACCTTTGGCATAAAGGACGGGTTGGTTCGTAATGAGACTGTCCTGATGGAAGATGATAAAAGGCTGCACAGCCATGAGGGCTTGTAGTTCAGATACCCTGCGAGCTGAGGTGATAGCCAGAAGGAAAGCTGTTTTCCAAGACAAATATTGCAAATCTGTTGAGGCAGCTGGCTCAAAAGGAGGCAAGGTCAGCTTTTCTAGAATGAAATTGAGGTCCCAAGCAGGTATTGGTCGTTTCCTTGGGGGTTTTATATTCTTAGCCCCTCTGAGGAACTGTCTTAAGAGGGGGTGAGAGAATAAAGGTGGATCAGTGTTGTATTCTGCAGAAATGGCTGAGGAATGGATTTTGATGGAGGAAAATTAAAGTCCACTGCTTAGCAGCTCAGCTAAATACTGTAATATTTGAGGTAAATTCAGTTTTCCAGGATGCTGGCCCTTTTTCTCATTCCAGGCACAAAACAGTTTCCATTTTGCGGAGTAAGCTTTTCTAGTAGACGGCCTTCTGGCCTCCAAAATGACATCCTGCACCTCCTTGGAGAGTAGGGTCTGTTGTGATGTTAAGGAATCTTCCATGTGGCCAGATTGAGTGTTTTCAGCTGACTGTGAAAAGTTTTGAAGCTGTGCTGAGTCAAAAGAAGAGGCATTAGAGGTAGGGTCCATGGTGGGGAATGCGTCAGGCTCCTCAGGAGTGGGTACCAGTGCTGTCTTGGCCAGTCTGGAGCAATGAGAATCATCTTTGGTCTGTCTGCTCTGGTTTTTAATAGAACTTTGGGCAGCAGAGGAAGAGGCGGAAAGGCATAATCTGTCATTGTTGTCCAACTGAAAGAGAGAGCGTCCACTCTCCAGGCCTGTGGATGAAAGGTCCTTGAGCAGAATTTTGTCAACTGGTGATTTTTTTGGGAGGCAAAGAGATCTATGTCTGGCCTTCCCCATGCTTGTATTATCTCTGTAAAAACTTGAGGATGCAACTTCCATTCGTGTGGATCTGTCATATTTCTGCTCAGGTTGTCTGCCAGCGTGTTTTCCTTGCCTGGCAAGTACTGTGCTTGAAGTTCAATTTGTAATTCCAGAGCCATGTTCCAAAGTGACATGGCCAGCCTGCATAGGGGGTATGAATGGGTTCCTCCCTGTTTGTTTATGTACCACATTACTGTGGTGTTGTCTGTCCTTATCAATAGTTGACCTAGATGCAGAAGGTCTTTGAAAGCTATAATAGCATTTATTACCGCTAGCATTTCCTTTTGATTGATGTGAAGGTGCTTTTCTTGTTGGGACCATTTGCCCTGAATGCACCGATCTGTCATGTGCGCCCCCCAGGCGTAGTCAGAGGCGTCTGTTGTGATTACTTGATTTGCTTGAGGCTTGCAGAATGGGAAACCTGTGTTTGTTTGGCATGCTTGAGCCCACTACAGAAATTCCTTTTGAAGACATGGAACTAGTGGTATTATTGCTTCCAAACTGTGGCTGTGTTGAGACCACAGGTTTTTCAGGTACCATTGAAGTTTTCTCATATGAAGCTTTGCACATGGGATTAGTAGGATGCAAGATGCCATGAATCCCAGAGCCTGCAGGATTTTCCTTGCAGTCAGCCTGGTGAAATTTGCTAGTTTTCTGAAGTATTGAGTTAGTTGCCCCTGTTTCTCTGGCGTGAGGTAGGCCATCTGGGTGTTTGTGTCCAAGTTGGCACCCAGGAAAATTATTTTCTGAGAGGGTATTAGCCTTGATTTCTTTTTGTTGACTATGTATCCCAGAGAATTCAACAACATTATTACAAAAAGAGAAAATCTGTCTTCATCAGAACATCATAACAAGATGACATGACGGCTTATATATGACAACTGATCAAAACCCGCCCTAGTATATAATTAATCAATTAAATCAGTGGTCAAGCAATAAACATTACTAATAAATAATTTAGTTAGTTTACTAAACTGGATTAAACTCAAAAATATATATTCTAGAGAGGCAAAAAAAAAAATATGTACATGCTCATGTAATCAAATAAATAAAAAAAATATTAATACTGGTATATGAATATGTAATGTATTGGAACACATATCTCTAATTTGTATATATACACAAAAAAATGATAATACTACTGAAAATTGTAAAAAGTAATACATGGGGCAACCCCCAATACATATGTACAAAATCATGATAATAATAAAAATATTAATATACTGGAGTATATGAATATGTAAAATGTTGGAACATATCTATTAAGCAGTATATAAACATTAAAAATGATAATACTACTGAAAAATTGTAAAAGTAATACATGGGGCAACCCCCCAATACATATGTAAATACATAAATACATAAATAAATAACTAGAGGCTTGGTGGGAATCATTTCATTAACTTGATTTCCCCCACTATAGCCTTGATGTTTACCCCCCTCTAGTTTGGGATAAACAACATCTAAGATCCCAAATTGAACATCCTACACTGTGGACCAAACACTAAGATATATAACGTGTTTGGATAAACAGTTACCATGGAGAACCAAATTAATGCTAGGTACATCTAAAATATTTATATTAAATACAATTGGCCACATCTTTATGGCCTGTTCCTCTTGTCCTAGTTTGTTCTGGAATTTTGATTTTAATTCAATTATTCTTTTAAGATTATTTCAAGACTAGTATATATATGTGTTCCGTCACACACTACTAACGACTAGCTGCATTGGTACTAGTATCTCCCTGCAGGTAAAGATTAGTTTATACCACCCACTCCCAAAAGTGGCTATATCAGCCCCCCACCTCTTCATGACATAACCTGTGATGTCTTTTACCATCCAGATGTCTCTCAGTAGTCATGCGTGCAGCCGGATGCCTGCCCTTGATAATTCCCTCTTGGTATTTGTCCTTGCTATATATTTTAACATCTAAATAATTTGCAGTAATAACTCAACCCCCTCCTCCCAAAGATGAAAATATCCCCCAAATCGGGACTATTTTTTAATAAAGGACATCCAGTTGCATATATGGGAGCACAGCACAAGCAGTGCGCTACCCCCCTTTTTTTCTATATAATACTCCCCTTCAAATAAATACGAAATAAATCGCCTATGGGCTATATTAACCTCATTAATGGACCACCACCTTTGTCCATGGTAATAATGCGGATGTTATTGTTGTAAGTGTGTTACACATGGGGTGGTGTGAAAGTACCTTTTCCTAAGTTGCTGAGTCTGGTTAGAACTGTCATTATTCTGATTTTTTAAAAAATACACAAATTTAATTTTCTCAACCACTACATTAATACTACCTCCCAGGTTGCTGTCCACTAGTGATTGTGTTTTCCTTCTCCAAGGTTTTTTCCCCCTTTGTTCCCCACGTTCTCCATTTTGTCCTCGCCATATCTAAACATCATTTTGAACAGTATATCACATGTGTGCAGCAGAGCGATTAGTATTTCTATTTCTCCATCTATAAATGACCCCTCTCATATTATTGCCATCCCTCCCTTAATTTTTCTTATATTTCCTCATAGGTCTTTTTTTTATACATTTTCAAGATATTCATATTGCTTGTTGTATAACTTTTCCCACTGCTCAAACAATACATCTTCCCTAATCTGTCTGTCCATTAAGTAAAGTACTAATTTTAGAGTCATACATTCACAATAAAACCTGATGAATTCTTTTTCAAATCATCAAACATGTCACTTGAAGAACCGAACCCAATAGGTACAAAATTACAATCCCACATTTATTTATGCATAAATTTCTAATTCTCCACTTTTAACTTTGTTAAATTATTTCCAAAAAGTAAAATTTTAATTTTTTTTCAAAAAAAGGAAATCCCTTTCACCAAAAAAGATTTGATAAGAAACCGCTTTGGGAATGTCCCTAAAATCAAGCGGCATATCCAGACAGTCCTCGTTGGTGGATGGCCCAATAATATTGGAGTTAACAGTACCTTTCTTTGGTGCTTTAATTGCACCTTTTCCTTTGTCCTCTCCCCCGTAGGTGCGAGAAGGTGGATGTCGCAGTTTAGTAAACTAACTAAATTATTTATTTGGAACATTATTACAAAAGCCAGATGTTTCAGAAGTATGTGCTTGCTGTCCGCTTGGATCAGGCAGTCATCCAAATATGGGTATATTTGTATCCCTTGAAGTCTGCAGTAGGCAATTACTGATGCCAGGCATTTCGTGAATACTCTGGGCGCAGTAGATAAGCCAAAGGGCAATGCAGAGAATTGATAATGGGTTGAATCTGCAAGAAATCTGAGGTATCTTCTGCAATTTTGTCTGACTGGGACATGCAGGTATGCCTCCTTGAGGTCCAATGTTACCAGCCAAGACTCCTTGCCCAGCATGGGAAGAAGCTGCTGTATTGTGAGCATCTTGAATTTTGGTACGAGTAAAAATGTGTTTAGGATGGATAGGTCCAAAATAGGTCTCCAATCTTTTCCCTTCCTTGGTACCAGGAACGGTCTGGAATAAAAACCTTGACATTGTTCTTGAGTAGGTACCTCTTGAATAGCTTTCATGTCCATGAGATCTGAAATTTGTCTTTGTGCCTCTGCCCTTTGATTGTGTGGCAGGTTTGGCATGCCTCTCATTTTTGGAAGGGTGTGAAAATGGAATCTGTAGCCTCTGTTTATAATGTCCAGGATCCATTTGTCTTTTGTGACAATATGCCAATTTTTCGAAAATGTTGACAAAGGCAAAACACCAAGCATAAAAATACTTCCCAAAGGAAGAAGTTCAGACCCCTCCTGGCAGATGTAATAGCCCACTAGGAATAAAAGTTTTCCAAGAAAATATTTTCAGGAACAAGAAACAGCAGCTGGCTCAAGGGGAAGAATCAAGGATGTCAGCACTAAAGGAGATCCTTGATGGGAGGCTTTAGTAGGAAAATTCCTTTCAGCATGAAAATCTCTCTGCTAGTCCAGAAGAACTGCCTGAACAGGGGCAGTAAAGGATCAATATTTTGGGCCTTAGCCCAATTCTAACTGGGTTAGAGATCAAAGGAAGCCTGGCTCAATGAGAATCAATTTGGCTCTCAAACGGTAGCTTTCTGGATGAGAAACCGTTGAGAGGAGATGCACTCACTCCAGGGGATTTATGTGCAGCGATCCACCAAGCAAGAGATTCTCTGCAGATGTTTGTGCTCACCAGAATCTGACGATTGGGAGTTGCTGGTATGACCACTGTGTGAACAGCATCCCATGAGACCCTAATACCTTTAGAACCATTCTGGCCTGTACTTTCTTGCTGGCCAGAATGATCCTGACATGAGTGAATGTCTTCTGAAACTCTTTGTCTGTAAGGGTAGCTGACATCCGAACAGTGTTTAAGTAGGCGATAGGATGACTTTTTTCGTTGTTGACTGAGATGCCCAAATGAGAACAAAGGTCTATTGTGTAATCCCAGCACATCCAGTTGTCTTCTTGTCCTTCTGGCAGAATTGACTGAAGAGTGACCATTCGAATCTTGTCTTCCTGACAGACTTGTTGGAGCCTGCTGAGATCCAATATTGGTCTCCTCCAGTCTCCCGTCTTTTGGGGGACAAAAAGAACTGAGTAGATTCGGCTCTGAATGGTCTATTGTAACTGGCTGAATGGCTCTTTTTGCAGTAGTTTTAATCTGTCTTGGTGAGGGAATGCCAGGCTTCAACACCTCAGGGATGCTGAAAGGGCTTATCAGAGAGAGGCTCCCCACCACCATGGCATCAGCGGACACCCTGGTAAGAATTGTTTGTCACTAGGGCAGTGATAAAAAGTAGAAGGCCTCCTAGGGACTGGCTCTACAGAGTCAGGAGCTGTCCACCCGGAGACACCCAGGAGGTGGAGTGGAGGATCCCTAGGTATACTGCTGACTCATCCTGGGAGAGGTGTTTGTGGATTAAGTTCCCTCTGTTTTAGAAGTTCTAGGGTTCTAGGATGTCTGAAAGGAGAGGAGGATCTAGGGGATCCTCTGACTCATCAAATCAAGTCAGTATCGTGCGTGACAGACGGGAGTCTACATGCTTCCTAAACCTGAGGCGGAGGATCTCTGGGTCCCAGAGAAAAGAGAGTGGCAGAGATGTCAACAGTACAAGAGAGGGGAGGAGCTACGGAGAGACTGCTGACTGATACCAGTGGCCAGTACACTCTTCATCACCCATGCCGAAGACTCCAACTCCAAACTCTGGGGTAGAGTCGGCGGTGTGGACCAAACGGGTGACTGTGAGTCGCCTGCAGTAGGACTGTGTATATCGGGCCAGTGACTGTGATCTCTACTGACCATGATCTCTCTCTCTGATCTCTGACAACCTGGATCGGATGACCTTGAAGACGATGGATGGTCTGCCGATGAGAAGAACCGGCGCGAGAGGAGAGCTCGGGTTCCATGGCACCCCGACCCTTCCTGAATGGAATGGCGGAGCCGACCCAATGGGCATTCCTGCTGGCCGCATTCTGAGCGGGGCAGAAGAGTCTCGATATCGCTTCAGCCGCGGCGGGCCGATACAGCTACAACGACCCGGGTCGCCGCATTATGCGCGTACCGATGCCTATGCCACGATGGAGCCGCACACCGACGCCCGTGCCACGCGTGTCGGAGCCGCATCGAGCGGGCCGTCACCAGGGTGGCAGATTCGCCGGCACCGATAGCCGCCGGAAGCTTTTTAGGATTCAGAATCGTGCCAGTTTTCCGCCTAAGGGTGCTGCCATTTGAGCCTTGCTTGGCATTCAAAGGGGAAAGTCATTGGGCTTGCTTTCTGAATGGCTGCGAACTATCCTCACCACCTCTTTGTGTAGGAGCTTGCCATCGTCTGCCTCTAAACGATCCTTGAGATTGCCCTCTGCCCCTCGGGCGCCTGTATCTACCTCTTTGGGGTCTGTCCGTGGCTGGAAAGGACCAATTTTTGGAAGGCCAATTTCTACTGAAACGTGGAGGCTGTACCTGTAGAAAATCTTTCACTGTTTGCATTGATTTAGCCTTTTCTTCCATTTTCTTTACTACCTCCTCAGCTTTAACACCAAATAATACTTCCTTTTGTAGAGGGGCATCTAGTAATTTAGCTTTGACATGATCTGGTAAGGTTTGCTCCTTGAGCCAGGCATGTCTACGTATGACTGATCCTGTAACAGCAGCTCTACATGAGGCCTCTAGAGCATCAAAACCACATTGCAAGGTATGTTTACCCACTTGTTCTGCACTATGCATCAAATCCTGCAACTCCTTCAAGTCTGGTTGTTCAGGTTGTGACATTTTGCTTCTCAACTGTGATAACAAAAACTGTTGGTACTTTAACATATGGAACTGGCAGTTTAATGCCCTCATGGTTAAGGTGGCCGAGGTGTATACCTTTTCCCCCCATCTTTCTAAAGATCTGGAATTTCTCTTGGAAGGTAATGGATTTTTAGCAGTGGAGGCCTTAACACCTTTGGGGCCCTGTGAGATAGTTTCTGGGTCAGCCGCATGGCTTTTGTATAGAAATTGGTGTGAGTCAGGAACCCGGTAGTACCTGTCAGGCTTGACTGCGGCTGGAGGTAAAGAATCCGGGTTAAGGCAGGCCTCGAATACACATCATCTTGTATGTCTAAGACAGGAGGTATAGCCAGAGGCCTGTGCTGAGGTAGCAAGAGAAAATCCCTAAGCCTTTTCTTGGAATCTGAATACTCTTGGCCTTCCCAGTGGAAGTGTTCCCTTAAGGTATGCAAGATTTCCCCAAATGAGTAATCCTCTGGGGGCAGAGGGAATGGACTCCTCTGCATCAGAATCTTCAAAAGGGGAGTAAGAATGTTCCTGTTCATCCGAGTGCTCTGAAATAATGGAGGCCTGGTCAGAGGAGGGGGATTCTTCCTCCACTCTGGGCCTTTTGTCCGGGGAGGAGGTTGAGAACCCCTGATAAGAGTAATTAAATCCTCAGCCACTTTAAGCATCTGTTTTTTTAGGCATGGGGCCTGGAGAAGGGCCCTGTGTAGCTGGTATCTTAGAATGCATGGCTGCTTTAGACTTAGTGAAAGCCTTGATGGAAAAAGAAGAGGAAAGTCTGAAGACACCTTGAGAGGAGGCAGACCTGTCTACATTTTGAGTTTCACCCCCAAGAGTGGCTTCGGTATCTGTAGTCGGGGTGTGGGCCGAGGAGCCTGCGACCTCGGGCACAGAAGACACCGCCAAAAAAGTGTCATCGGTAGGCAGGGGCTGCGTAGGCACCTCGCTGAGAACCGGACCACCTGTAGTCTGCTTTGGCGTGGTGTCGGTAGAGGCCGCGGATCTCGTGTGTCAGTCCTTATCTTTGCATTTTTTAGACAAAACTGGAGTCGGAGTATCCGACGACATAATATAGTTAAATTTTTTTCCAAAATAGTGCTGGGCGAACTCCGTCCGACGCTTAATGGTGCGTTTGTTGAATGTAGCACTAAAACGACAGACCGAGACGTCGTGGTCTGGGCCTAAGCAAGGAATGCAGAGGGAATGAAAATCCTTATGCGGTATTTGCTTCCCACATGAAATACAATTATTAACTTTGTCTGACATCGGTCTGAGACAAGAAAAGTTTCCCCAACAGGGTACTTAGCTTTCAAGAAGATTTCGGTTGCAAAATTTTCGTAATTTCAGGAGCTGGCCGACCGGCACTTGCGAACTGCTTCTGCTTCGGGCACCGAGCAGCAAGAAAGACTGAAGAAAATGGCGTCGGCTGGTTCCTTTACACCCCTGTCGCACTGACGTCAGGGAAGAAGCGACAACCGACGCCGGACCTAGACTTTGGAATTCGGCCGACCGAGGACCCGCCTGACGGCAGGAGAACCCATCTGTTATGACTGCAGCTGTATGCACGATGAACATCTCCCCATTACAACTCCATGCTTCTGCCTAAATATTTTGTCATTAAAAGTGAAGATGTTATTCTCAAGTACTAAACTCAGTAATATCTGTGTTACATTAATATCTTGTTCAGTAAATTCACCACTATCTCGTAAAAGCTTGATAACATATTGGACACCTGTGTTAGGAATGACTGTAAATAAAGAAACCACATCTAAAGTGACAAAAATAAAATAATCCTCATTATAATCTGTATGCATAAATTGAAACAAATCACGTAAAAAATGTTCAGTATCTTTTAAAATTATATCTGATTTGTCAACTAGTTTTCTAAGATGTTTCTCAAAGTATTGACAATGATTCTGTACACCAGTTGTTGCCTGCAACTATAGGTCTTAAAGGAGGCTTAGTTAAATGTTTATGGACCTTCGGTAGGCCTGAAATAGTGGGTATAGTCGGACATGGTGTATAAAAATATCTGGCTAAGTCACCATCTATAAGAAAAGATGCCATATCACCTTTTTTAAAAGATCTGAGCAATTTGGGCTTACACTTCCCTTTACCAACAAGAGAGATCAGTAAGCAACAGGAGAGGGGGCCAACAACAAAGGGGCAGGAGCTCAACAAGATACAAACGGAAACTGAACGAAGGCGCGGTGAGTCCGTACACCATCAAAAAAGCCTTCCAACAAGTAAGACAATAATCTATAACTTATCCAATCATGTTTTGTCCAGTTATCAATGTAGTGTTTTGGAGAAAGGACTCATATTTATACCTACAACTGATATGTTAATAACAGATGGAATTTTCGATGTTAAAATGTTTGTACGTAATTTAACTTCGAAAATGTTATTTGCTGACACACCTGAGTTACAAGATTCTTGGTTTAAGAGACCAAGTGTGTTTATTCCCAAGCAGAATGCATTAATTAATGCTTTTGAACAAATTTGCATTTCTGACATACATAAAGTTTATAACGAGAAAAAAACTCGATTGACAAAGAAGTGGCACAATTTGAATAAAAAGGAGTACGCTGCTCTATGTGAGTGAGAGAATAATGAGAATCTGGTGTTTAGACCAGCGGATAAGGGTGGACAAATAGTATTGATGAATAAAAGTGAGTATGTTGAAGCAATGTATGAAATGTTAGATAATTTTTTTATGAGAACCTTATGCCTACCCACGTTGATAAAATGGTAGCAAATGTTTCAAACCGTATCAGATATCTAGAAGCATCTTTTCTTATAGATGGTGACTTAGCCAGATATTTTTATACATCATGTCCGACTATACCCACTATTTCAGGCTTACTGACAGTCCATAAACATTTAACTAAGCCTTCTTTAAAACCTATAGTTGCAGGCAACAACTGGTGTACAGAATCATTGTCAATATTTTTAGAGAAACATCTTAGAAAACTAGTTGACAAATCAGATATCATGTTAAAAGATAATGAACATTTTTTTACGTGATTTGTTTCAATTTATGCATACATATCATAATAAGGATTATTTTATTTTTGTCACTTTAGATGTGGTTTCTTTATTTACAGTAATTCCTAACACAGGTGTCCAATATGTTATCAAGCTTTTACGAGATAGTGGTGAATTTACTAAACAAGATATTAATGTAACACAGATATTACTGAGTTTAGTACTTGAGAATAACATCTTCACTTTTAATGACAAAATATTTAGGCAGAAGCATGGAGTTGCAATGGGGAGTTCTTGTTTGAACAGCTATGCCAATTTAGTTTTGTCAGTATGGGAAACAGAATTCATTTTAGGAGGTGTCTAACAAGGAATTTATTATGTTTTATAAGAGATTTGTAGACTATCTTTTTGCTCTATGGAAAGGAACAGTAACACAGTTGCAAGAATTTATTATATATATCAATAACTTCAGATTTTTTTAAATTTACAGTGAACTTTTCAGATTTAGGGATTAATTTCTTGGACGTATATATTGAAAAGGATGAGTTATGTAATATCAACACCAGATTATATAGGAAGGAATGCCATGCTAATCAGTTATTGTACAGACATAGTATGCATCCTAGTTATATTTTTAGGAATGAAGCAAGGAATCAGTTTTTTAGAGCTTCCAGGTTAAATGCAAGAGAGAGTGACTACCAGCAACAGATGAGAGTAACTGAAAATGAATTATTGGACAGAGGATATGAACTGAACTTAATTCAGAATAATTCGATACTACTGCTAAACCTTATTTTTCAGAAAGACTACCTAAAAATAAACATATAACGAATGAACAACTTAGAATGTCATTTAGTTATACCAGAGATGTTAACATTTATACTAAAGTCATTAATGACCATTGGAACATTCTAATGACGGACGATCGTATTAAGGAAATAGTGGGTATAAGACCCCAATTTTCGTTTAGGAATAGAAAGTCATTGAAACAAAGGTTATGCAATAATAAGGAACGCACATATAATACAACAGTAGTAGGTACTAAACCTTGTGGAAAATGTAGGTATTGTGACTATATATCTTCTGAAAAACGTAAGCATCCAGACACAGGTGAAGTTTTTGATAATAAAGTAGGTGCTACATGCGGTACTTCACATGTGGTCTATTTAGCTAGCTGCAGCATCTGTAGTAAATTTTATATAGGTAAAACTGATCGTACCTTAAAAGAAAGAAGAGAACATTTATATCACACAGGAAAAAATAGTGGTACTAAAGCTCTTGCAAAACATGTTGCAAGTACAGATGAGCAGCACAGCTTTAAATTTTTTAGTGATAGGTAGGACTTTTTTAAATATTAGAAGAGGAAATATTAGGTCTAAAACAGAGGAGTTAGAGGCACAGTGGATAGTGAGACTCCGAGCCAATTATGGCCATGGCCTGAATGACTGTGTCCCTATTAAACCATTATTATCTAAAAGACCTTTATGTAGATAGAAATTTTAGTATAATATTTTTTAATTTTATAATTATTGCTATTTAATTTCTCTATGACAAAGATGTTTCATTTGTATTATTATAGTATTGTATTTTTAAATTTTAAATAATTGATGTCATGTGATTTTATCTGTGGATATAAGGTGTGGTTTTTTGAACTTCATACACCTGAAGAAGCTGAATGTGAAAGCGCTTGTGTTCATTAAAAGTTGGCCTGCTGAATTTACTATTGCCTCTGTGGATTTACATCTATTTTTCAAGATTTTAAGCTGGACTGGTATTTTAACGGAGTACTTAGCTTTTAGTTGAAACTGTGTTCTGAAACTCGAAAATGAAAATTTCAGGAGTTGGCCGACCGGCACTTGCGAACTGCTTCTGCTTCGGGCACCGCACAGCAAGAAAGACTGATGTAATGGCGTCGGCTGCATGTTTTATACCCCTGACGACCTGACGTCACGGAAGAAGGGACAGCAACCGATGCAGAACCCAAGACTTTGTTAATCAGGCCAACTGAGGGCTACTACAAGCAGACAACCCAAATGTGATGACTGCAAATGTGAAACACGAAGAACATCTGGCCCTCCCTGCTGGTACAGCAGAGTAGGTGGTCTGAGGCAGGTGCCATGGTGCCAGCAGTGACACTGCGCAAGAGGGGGTACCAGTGTTGGCGTGGCCAGTGTGATGCAATCAGTATTGTTATTGGTTTATCCTGTTTGATCTTTAGTAGTACCTTGGAGAGGAGAGGCAGAGGAGGAAAGGCATAAACTGAAAGGTTTTTCCAGGTAAAGGACAGGGCCATCCACTTTCAAAGCTTGTTTGTGGGGAGTCCTTATGCAGAATTTGTCCAATTGGTAGTTCTGGGGGGAAGCAAACCGGTCTACCTCTGGGCTCCCCATTTGTTTCTCAACATGTTGAATATATTTGGTTCCAGTTTCCACTCGTGTGGGTCCATGAGATTTCTGCTTAGTTCATCTGCCAGTGTATTTAGCTTTCCTCGCAGGAATTGAGCCTGTAGGTGCACTTGGCAGCCCATGGCTGTGTTCAACAGGGCGATGGCTAGTCAGCAGAGAGGGTATGGAGTGGGTTCCCCCTAGCTTATGTACCACATAACAGTGGTGTTGTCCGTCTTTACCATTAATTGTCCAGGAAGAATGTGGTCCTTGAAGGCTGTCAGAGCATTCTGTACAGCTAACATTTCTTTTTGATTGATATGCAGGTGTATTTGACTTGGGTTCCATTTGCCCTGAATGCACTTCCCTGCAAAGTGAGCTACCCATGCATAGTCTGATGCATCTGTTGTTAGGGTTTGGGCAGCGGACTGTAGAGTGAATGGAAGTCCCTTGTTTTGGTGGCAGGCCTCTGCCTACCAAAGGAACTCTATCTGTAGGGAAGGTATGATAGGAATCATTGCTTCTAGATCCTGAGTATGTTGACACCATAGGCTTTTTAGATACCACTGTAGTTTCCTCATATGCAGTCTTGCATATGGAATTAGGAGAATGCAGGAGGGCATAAACCCCAAGGCTTGCAGTATTTGCCTAGCAGATAGCATGGTCTTTGTGGCCAGTAGTTTGAAGTAGGCTGTCAAATGAACTTGTTTTTCTGGAGTGAGGAAAGCCATCTGGGATGTTGTGTTCAAGCTTGCTCCCAGGAATACAATTTGTTGGCAGGGTACAAGATGCAATTTCTTTTTGTTTATGGTGTAACCCAGAGAGGTTAGCAATTTCTGTACAAACGTCACATGATTCAATAGTATGTCCTGGCTTTCTGCCTGAATTAGACAATCATCCAGGTATGGGTATAAATGAATATTTCTTTGCCTGCAAAATGCAATGACTTGAGCTAGGCACTTTGTTAATACCCTGGGTGCAGTAGATAAGCCAAAGGGCAGTGCAGAGAACTGATAGTGCATGAAAGCTGCTTTGAAGCGTAGGTATCTTCTCAAGATTCCCTGATTGGGATGTGCAGGTAGGCTTCGTTTAAATCCAGTGTTGCCAACCGCGCATCCTTGCCTAACACAGGAAGCAAGTGGTGAAGAGTTAGCATCTTGAATTTTGGGATCACCAAATATGTGTTTAGTATAGAGAGGTCCAGGATAGGACGCCAGGAGTTGTCTTTTCAGGGCACCAGGAAAAGTCTTGAGTAGAAACCTTGTCCCCTTTCCTCTCCTGGGACAGTTTGAATAGCCCTGATACTTCAGAGGGAGAGAACTTGCTTTTGAGCTTCTGCCCACTGATTTGGGGGTAGATCTGGCCAACCGTTTGGGGTTGATAAGGTGTGAAAATGGAATCTGTATCCTTGGGAAACAATATTTAAAACCCATTTGTCCTGGGTAATGAGTTCCCAATTTTTTGCCTGCAGGGCAATCTTTCCCCCTAAAGGAGCAGTCAGTTGAGCAGGGCTTGGAAGTTTTAAAGTTAAGTCATTGAGACAGTTTACCAGAGGGGGGGGGGGGTCTTACTACTCCCTGTTTTGGGAGTGGGAGCCCACCACTGCTTAGTCCTGTGCGTACCTTGGGACTGAAGCCTGGGTGTTCTGCTGGTTCTGGGTTTGGACTGAGAAGGCCTGGAAGAGGCAGGAAAGGACCAATTCTTAGAGGGCCAATGCCTACTAAATCTGGGAGGCTGTACTTGCAGAAAATCTAACAGTTTGCATAGATTTAGCTTTTTCCTCCATCTTTTTAAGTACTACTATTGCTTTGTTGCCAAACAGCTGGTCCTGGTTTAAGGGAGCATCCAGCAATTTAGCTTTAACATGATCTGGCAAAGATCGCTCCTTAAGCCAAGCATGCCTTCTAAATACAGACCCCGTGACAGCAGCCCAGCAAGATGCCTCAAGTGAATCAAAACCACATTGCAAAATATGTTTACCAACTTGTTCAGCACAATGCATTAAATCCTGTAAGTCTTTATTTTCAGCACAGTCAGGAATCAACATTATTTTCTGTTTAAGCAATCCAATAATATGCTGCTAATACTTTAACATATGAAACTGGCAGTTTAAGGCCCTAATGGCCAAGGTTGCAGAAATGTACATCTTCTTACCCCATCTATCCAGCACCCTGGAATCTCTATCAGAGGGAGTAGGATTTTTGGCAGTAGTAGCCTTAATGCCCTTGGGTCCCTGTGAAATGGTCGCAGGATCCACAGTAGGATTCTTAAAGAGGAACTTGTGAGAGTCAGGAAAGTACAGTTTTGTACCTACCATAAATGTAGATGTCCGATAGGTATGCATCTGCAGTCATAACATATGGGTTGTCCTGCCTCAGGCAGCTCTTCGGTCGGCCGGATTCCAAAGTCTGGGTCTGGCCTCGGCTGATGTCGCACTTTCCCCGACGTCAGAGCGTCTGGGGTATAAAAGCATCAGCCGACGCCATTTTCCTCAGTTTTTCTTGCCCCAGATGCCAGGTGCCCTCTAGGAAGGCTAAATTTGGATAAATGCTGAAAAGTTCCAAACATTTGCAAATTATATACATGAATAAACAAACAAATACACCATAATAGATTCCCCCAGCTAGCTAAAGGGGGGTAAGCACCCTAGGAGTACCACAGAGGGGAAGGAGGGAGGGTAATCCTGACTGCAGATGCATACCTATCGGACATCTACATTTATGGTAGGTACAAAACTGTACTATGTCCTTCAAGGATGCATCTGCAGTCATAACATATGGGTAGAATACCATAGCAAATCTGGGGGTGGAGGTACTAAGAAAAGGATGGTGTAGTTAAGATCCCCTGCAGGACTGCAGTTGCAAACCCTGCTCTGGATCTAGAGTATAAAGGTAGATTGTAATGCTTGGCAAATGTATGCATGGAGGTCCAAGTAGCAGCTTCTAAAATGTCCTTGGTAGCCACCCCCCGTAGGAAGGCTGTAGTGGTGGCCGTGGCCCTTGTGGAGTGAGGCCTGATATTTTCAGGAACTGTCTTTCCATGAAAGGAGTAGCAAAAGCGAATGCAATTTCCTATCCATTTTGAAATTGTCTGTTTGGAAATTGCTCTTCCTTGCACCCCAGTTGCATATGCTACAAAAAGTTGGTCAGTTTTTCTGCTAGTTTTTGTTCTGTCCAAGTAGTAGCGTAGTTGTCTGTGTATATCCAGGGTGTTTAAAAGTTTTTCCCCTTTATTCTGTGGATTACGGAAGAACGTAGGCAAGTGAATAGCTTGGTTCAAGGACACCCTAGATACCACCTTTGGCATAAAAGTAGGATTGGTTCTTAGTGACACTCTGTCCTGGTGGAAAATAAGAAAAGGCTGCACTGCCATTAATGCTTGTAACTCAGATACTCTTCTTGCTGAAGTGATTGCCAGAAGGAATGCAGTTTTCCAAGACAGAAACTGTAGATCCACTGATGCTGCTGGTTCAAAAGGAGGTAGTGTCAGTTTTTCCAGCACAAAGTTGAGATCCCAGGCAGGTAGAGGGGGTCTTATTGGAGGTTTAACATTTTTGATCCCTCTCAGAAATTGTCTGAGGAGAGGGTGTGAGAAGATAGGTGGATCCACATTGTATTCTGCTGAAATTGCTGAAGCATGAATCTTAATGGAAGAATAGGCCAGGCCATTGTGGAACAATTCTGCTAAATATTCTAGGATATGTGCTAGGTTTGCCACTGTGACATCTGTGCCCTTTGATGTGCTCCAAATGAGAAATCTCTTCCATTTAGCTGAGTATGTCTTCCTTGTGGAAGACCTGCGAGCCTCCAGGATAATGTCCTTCACCCTCTGAGATAAAACAGTTTGATTGGGATTTAAGGAATTTTCCAGGCAGTTAGCTGCAATGTTTTCAAGATGGGATGCAGGGTCTTGAAATTGTTCTGCGTTAGAAGAGGCCATAGGGGGAGAGGCCATGATTTTGCCTGAGACATGCTTCTCAATAGTGGATACCAGTGCTGTCTTGGCCAGTCCGGAGCTATTAGTATCACTTTTGGCTGTTCCTCCCCGATCTTCAGTAGAACCTTGTGCATCAATGGGAGAGGTGAGAAAGCATAAACTGTTAGGGCTTTCCAGCTGAAAGAGAGAGAGTCCACCCTCCAAGCTTGTGGGTGGTATGTCCTTGAGCAGAATGTTTTCAGTTGATGGTTGAGTGGGGAGGCGAACAGATCTATCTCCGGCATTCCCCATGTCTTTGTTACGAGTTTGAAGATGTCTGGGTGCAGCATCCATTCGTGTGCATCCATAGTAGTTCTGCTTAGGCTGTCCGCCAGTGCATTTTCTTTCCCTGGCACGAATTGGGCCTGTAGTTGGATATTGAGATTCAGACATAGATCCCACAGATTCATAGCCATCCGGCATAGCGGGTAAGAATGTGTGCCTCCCTGTTTGTTTATGTACCACATGACCGTGGTGTTGTCTGTCCTTATTAACAGATGTCCTTGTTGGAGGAAGGGTTTGAAAGCCTCGATTGCATGCCTCACTGCCAGCATTTCCTTTTGGTTTATGTGCATGCTTAGCTGCCCTTGAGGCCATAGGCCTTGGATGCATTTGTCCTCCATGTGTGCTCCCCATCCTCGGTCCGAGGCGTCCATGGTGATGGTCTGCCTTGTTTTTGGTTTGTTGAAAGGCAACACTCTGTTGGACTGGCAGGCCTGAGCCCACCACAGGAATTCCTTTTGAAGGCATGGAATGATTGGTATCATGGTTTCTAAACTGTGACTGTGTTGAGACCATACACTCCTTAGGTACCATTGTAATTTCCTCATATGCAGTCTGGCATGTGGGATTAGAAATATGCAGGATGCCATGTAACCCAGGGCCTGCAGGATTTTCCTTGCAGTAAGCTGAGTTTGTCTTGTCAAAATCATGAAGTAATTTGGAAGTTGTTTTTGCTTTTCTTCTGTGAGAAAGGCCATTTGGGTGTTTGTGTCCAGATTTGCACCCAAAAAGGTGATCCTTTGGGATGGTACTAGTCTTGACTTTTGGATGTTGACTGTGTATCCCAAGGCCTGTAACAGGTGTATGGCATAGGCCAAGTCCTTTAACAATTTCTTCTTGTTGTCCGCTTGTATTAGGCAGTCGTCCAGGTATGGATAAATTTGAATTCCCGTAGTCTGCAATGTGCAACTACTGATGCCAGGCATTTCGTGAATACTCTGGGCAGTAGATAAGCCAAAGGGCAATGCTGAGAATTGATAATGCTCTGATCCTGCAAGAAATCTGAGGTGTCTTCTGCAACTTGGTCGGATAGGGACGTGCAGGTATGCCTCCTTGAGATCTAGAGTCACCAGCCAAGACTCCTTGCCCAACATGGGAAGAAGTTGCTGTAGGGTCAGCATTTTGAATTTTGGCACAATGAGATAAGTGTTCAGTGCGGACAGGTCGAGAATAGGCCTCCATTGATTTTCTTTTCTTGGTACAAGGAATAGTCTGGAGTAAAATCCTTGGCCTTGTTCTGAACATGGTACCTTTTCTATAGCTTTCATCTGAAGTAAATTGCTGATTTGTTTTAAAGCCTCTGCCTTCTGATTTGGTGGAAGGTTTGGCATTCCGCTTCTTTTTGGCAAAGTGTGGAAGTGAAACCTGTATCCTTTGTCTATTATTTGCAATGTCCATGTATCCTTTGTAATATAATGCCAGTTTTTTGAGAATAAAGCCAGCTTTCCACCCAAGGGTGCTTCCAGTTGATCCCTGGTAGGCGGAATCAGAGTCAAGTCATTGAGTTTGTCCTGTAGTAGTGGTTGTTGTTGTAGCTGTTGCACTACTCCTCTGGTTGGCAGGCTGCCACTGACGGCCTCTGTAGGAGCCCTTCGATTGACCTCTGCCTCTAGAGTGCCTGTTCCTGCCTCTCTGGGCTCTGTCCGAGTCTGGAAAGGACCAATTCTTTGTAGGCCAGTTTCTGCTGAATCTCGGTGGTTGAACTTGCAGGAAATCTTTAACTGTTTGTACATATTTTGCTTTTTCTTCAACCTTTTTTAGAATCTCCTGAGCAGGAGAGCCAAATAAATTTTGTTTCTCCATTGGAGCATCGAGGAGTTTAGCTTTGACATGGTCTGGCAAAGATTGCTCCTTCAGCCAGGCATGCCTACGAATAACTGCCCCAGTCATAGCTGATCTAAATGAAGCCTCCAGTGCATCATAGCCACATTTTAAGAAATGATTACTAACCTGTTGTGAGTTATGTACCAAATCCTGAAGGGATTTACGGTCTAGGGGTTCAGGAGAAGAAAGTTTCTTATTCAGTTCATCTAAAAAATACTCTTGGTACTGTATCATATGGAATTGACAGTTTAATGCCCTGACAGAAAGAGTTGCAGATGTATACACCTTCTTACCCCATCTCTCTAAAGCTCTAGACTCTCTGTTAGAGGGTAGAGGATTTTTGGCAGTAGCGGCCGCAACCCCTTTAGGGCCCTGAGAAATAGTTTTTGGGTCTGCAGAATGTGCTTTATACAAATGGAAATGAGAATCCGGGACCCTGTACTATCTGTCAGGTTTGGCAGGGGCCGGAGGAAGAGTATCAGGGGCTGTACTGACATCACTGTACACATCATCAATTACATTTAGAACAGGAGGTATAGCTAAGGGCCTATGCTGAGGAAAATGCAAAAAGGTCCTTAATCTTTTTCTAGAATCAGAGAAATCCTGACCTTGCCATTGAAAGTGCTCTCTCATGGAGTGTAAAGTCTCCCCAAAGGAAAACTCTTCAGGAGGGGAGGCCGAAGGGATAGATTCCTCTGCATCTGAATCCTCATAAGGCGAGTAAGCCCCTTCCTGGTGGTCTGACAACTCAGATCCATCCGTGGAATCATCTGAGGAGTGGGGTTCAGAGGGGTCAGTCCTGGGCCCTTTGTCTGGAGGAGGTTGAGAGGCCCTGTCTGGGTGGGATTGTGAACCCCTAATTAAGGAGATAAGGTCCACAGCCAGGCTGAGGATCTGTGAACTAGAGGAAGGCCTCTGGGGTGTAGGCAAAGCTTTTGAAAGTTTGGCAGCTTTAGCCCTAGAAAAGGCCTTAATGGACATAAAAGCTGGGGGCCTAGCTGCCCCACGTGTAGGGGTAGAAATGTCCAAAGGTATGGTGTCGGACAATTCCTGAACACTAGCTTTGGTAGGTGGTTCTGAAGCCGACTCAGCCGGGGCCCGTATGGTCTCGGAAGAAGGAATCGCCGAGGACTCTGTTTCGGCCAAAACCGAGACACTCGCGGTAGGCCTAGCCGTGGTTTCAGCCGAAACTGCGGGCCGCGAGTGTCGGTCCTTTTCCTTGCGATTTTTGACCATATGCGAAGTTGGAGTCTCCGACGGCATTTTATAAGCAAAAGCGGCTCCAAAAAATTTCTCTGCAAACTCCGACCGACGTCTAAGAGTTCGTCGGTTGAAGGAGGCACAGGCTAAACAGGCCGATACGTTGTGGTCTGGGCCTAAGCAAGGAAGTCAGTAAGAATGGAAATCCTTATGAGGTATTTGTTTCCCACAAGTTAAACAATTATTTACTTTGTCTGACATCGGCTGAGGCAAGAGAGTCCCCAACGGGGTACTTAGCTTTTTTCGAAGTCTTCGGTAGCTGAAATCTCTGGATCAGACCGACCGGCACTTGCGAACAGCTTCTGCTTCGGGCACCGCGCGGCAAGAAAGACTCAGGAAAATGGCGTCGGCTGATACTTTTATACCCCAGACGTGCTGACATCGGGGAAAGTGCGACATCAGCCGAGGCCAGACCCAGACTTTGGAATCCGGCCGACCGAAGGACTGCCTGAGGCAGGACAACCCTTATGTTATGACTGCAGATGCATCCTTGAAGGACATCCCTGTAATATCCATCTGGTTTTCTGGGAGCAGGAGGTAAAGAGTCAGGGGGACAAGCTAGATTCCGAAAAGGCATCATCAACAATGACCAGTACAGGTGGGACAGCTAAAGGCCTGCATTGCGGCAGGAGTAAGAAATCCCAAAGCCTCTTTTTAGAGTCATAGTAATCCTGGCTTTCCCAGCGAAAATGCTCCCTAAGAGTATGCAAGGTTTCACCAAAAGAGAAATCCTGTGGAGGGGAAGCAGAGGGAATAGAGTCCTCTGCATCAGAATCCTCATAGGTAGATAAGGGTAAATCCTAGTCATCAGAGGAAAAGTACAGTTTTGTACCTACCATAAATGTAGATGTCCGATAGGTATGCATCTGCAGTTATCACATATGGGTTTGTCCTGCCTCAGGCAGCCCTTCGGTCAGCCGGATTCCAAAGTCTGGGTCCGGCATCGGCTGATGTCGCCCTTTCCCCGACGTCAGAGCGCCTGGGGTATAAAGGCGTCAGCCGACGCCATCTTCCTCAGTGTTTCTTGCCCCAGATGCCAGGTGCCCTCAAAGGAAGGCTAAATTTGGAGAAATGCAATACATTCCAAACATGCACAGAAATATATATATATATATATATATATATATATATATATATAAAACAAATACACCATAATAGATAACCCCAGCTAGCTATGAGAGGGAAAAGTACCCAATAAATACCAAAGAGGGGAAGGAGGCTGGGTAAACCTGACTGCAGATGCATACCTATCGGACATCTACATTTATGGTAGGTACAAAACTGTACTATGTCCTTCAAGGATGCATCTGCAGTCATCACATATGGGTAGAATACCATAGCCAATCTGGGGGTAGAGGATCTATGTAAAGGATGGTGTAGCTAAAATGCCCTGCAGGACTGCCGTAGCAAAGCCTGCTCTGGATCTGGAATATAAAGGTAAATTGTAATGCTTGGAAAATGTATGCACGGAGCTCCATGTAGCAGCTTCTAAAATGTCCTTGGTAGCCACCCTCTTAAGAAGGCTGTGGAGGTGGCTGTGGCTCTGGTGGAATGAGGTCTAATGTTAGCTGGCACAGTTTTTCCATGAAAGGAATAACAAAAACAAATGCAATTCCCTATGCATTTTGAAATTGTCTGTTTGGAAATTGCTTTTCCTTGTGCACCAGCAGCATATGCTACCAACAGCTGGTCAGTTTTTCTGTAGCTTTTAGTTCTGTCCAAGTAGTAGTGCAACTGTCTGTGTATGTCCAGGGTGTGCAGAAGTTTCTCCCCTTTGTTTTGTGGATTTGGAAAGAAGGTAGGCAGGTGAATAGCTTGGTTTAATGAGACCCTGGATACCTTTGGCATAAATGAAGGATTGGTTCTCAATGAGGTTATGGCCAGAAGGAAGGCGGTCTTCCAAGATAGGAACTGTAGTTCTGCAGATGCTGCTGGTTCAAAGGGAGGCAGAGTTAGTTTTTCCAACACGAAGTTAAGGTCCCAAGTAGGCACTGGAGGTTTCCTTGGAGGATTGATGTTTTTAATTCCTCTTAGAAACTTTCTTAGGAGAGGATGAGAAAAGACAGGTGGATCAGTATTGTACTCTGCTGAAATTGCTGAAGCATGAATTTTAATGGAAGAGTAAGACAGGCCATTGTGGAGCATTTCTGCCAAGTATTCCAGGATATGTGCCATGTTCATCACTGTCGCATCTAGGCCCTTTGTGGTGCTCCAAGTGTGAAATCTTTTCCATTTTGCTGAATATGCCTTTCTTGTGGAAGGCCGGCGAGCTTCCATGATGATATCCTTCACTCTCTTGGATAGCTTATCCTGAGGAGGAGTCAAGGTATTTTCCAGGTTGTTAGTTGCAAGGTTTTCAGGTTGGAATGCAGAGTTTTGTACTTGTGCTGTGTCAGGAGAAGTGGCCATTGAGGAAGAGGCCATGGTTTTGTGCGTGACATGCTCTTTAACAGTGGGTACCAGTGCTGTCTTGGCCAGTCCGGAGCTATCAGAATCACTTTTTGGCTGCTCTGTCCTGATCTTCAGTAAGACCTTGGTCATTAATGAAAGAGGTGGGAATGCATACACTGTTAGAGTTCTCCAGCTGAAAGATAGGGCGTCCACTTTCCATGCTTGTGGGTGGTATGTCCTTGAGCAGAATTTCTTCAGCTGATGATTGTGGGGGAGGCAAAAAGATCTATGTCTGGCCTTCCCCATGATTGTGTTATCTGTAGGAAGATGTCTGGGTGCAGCATCCATTCGTGTGCATCCATGATATTTCTGCTTAAGCTGTCTACCAGTATACTGTCTTTTCCTGGCACAAACTGGGATTGCAGGTCTATATTGAGTTGCAAGGAAAGTTCCCACAGATTCATTGCCAGTCTGCAAAGAGGGTAGGAATGGGTGACTCCTTGCTTGTTTATGTACCACATAACTGTGGTGTTGTCTGTCCTTATTAGCAGGTGGCCTTGATGCAGAAAGAGTTTGAAGGCCTCGATTGCATGTATCACTGCCAGCATTTCCTTTTGGTTTATGTGCAGGCGTAGCTCCTTTTGCGACCATAGTCCTTGAATACATCTGCCCTCCATGTGTGCTCCCCAACCATGGTCTGAAGCGTCCGTTGTAATGGTTTGGCTGGCTATTGGCTTGCTGAAGGGCAGACCCCTGTTTGACTGGCTTGCTTGAGCCCACCACAGAAATTCCTTTTGGAGGCATGGAATGAGTGGGATCAAAGTTTCTAAGCTGTGACTGTGCTGAGTCCATAAACTCCTTAGGTACCATTGTAGTTTCCTCATATGCAGCCTTGCTTGTGGAATCAGAAGAATGCAAGATGCCATGTAACCCAGGGCCTGCAGGATTTTTCTTGCAGTCAGCTGAGTTTGTCTTGTCAGATTCTTGAAGTAATCCGGTAGTTGCCTTTGTTTTTCTTCTGTGAGAAAAGCCATTTGGGTGGTTGTGTCTAGATCCGCACCCAGAAAAGTTATTCTTTGGGATGGAACAAGTCTTGATTTGTGAATGTTGACTGTATATCCCAAGGCCTGCAGTAGGTGGATGGCATAATTCAAGTCCTTTACCAAAGTTTGTTGGCTGTCCGCTTGTATAAGGCAGTCGTCCAGATATGGGTATATTTGAATCCCCTGAAGTCTGCAGTGTGCAATTACTGATGCCAGGCATTTCGTGAATACTCCGGGCGCAGTAGATAAGCCAAAGGGCAATGCTGAGAATTGATAATGCTCTGAACCTGCAAGAAATCTGAGGTGTCTTCTGCAACTTTGTCTGAGAGGGACATGGTATGCCTCCTTGAGGTCTAGAGTCACCAGCCAAGACCCCTTGCCCAGCATGGGAAGGAGTTGCTGTAGAGTCAGCATTTTGAATTTTGGCACAATGAGATAAGTATTCAGTGCGGACAAGTTGAGAATAGGCCTCCATGATTTTCTTTTCTTGGAACAAGGAATAGTCTGGAATAAAATCCTTGGCCTTGTTCTGAAAGAGGAACCTTTTCTATAGCTTTCATTTGCATTAAGTTGGAGATTTGTTTCAAAGCCTCTGCCCTTTGATTTGGTGGCAGGTCTGGCATGCCTTTTCTTTTTGGCAATGTGTGAAAATGGAACCTGTATCCTTTGTCTATTATTTGCAGTGTCCATTTGTCTCTTGTAATACTGTGCCAATTTTCTGAGAATAAAGAAAGCTTTCCGCCCAAAGGTGCTTCTAAATGAGCCCTGGTTGGCGGAGTCAAAGCAAAGTCATTGAGTCTGTCCTTGTGCAGCAGTTGTAGGTCCTCTCCACTACCTCTCTGGTTGGGAGGCTGCCACTGACGTCCTCTGTAGGAGCCTCTAGCTTGCCCTCTACCTCTGGCACGCCTGTTCTTGCCTCTCTGAAATCTTTCTGTGTCCGGAAAGGACCAATTCTTGGTAGGCCAATTTCTGCTGAATCTTGGTGGTTGGACTTGTAGAAAATCTTTGACTGTTTGGACAGATTTTGCCTTTTCCTCAAATTTCTTTAAGACCTCCTGAGCAGTGGAGCATCCAGAAGCTTAGCTTTAACATGGTCTGGCAGAGATTGTTCCTTCAGCCAAGCATGCCTACGTATGACTGCTCCTGTCATAGCTGACCTACATGAAGCTTCCAATGCATCATAACCACACTGTAAGAAATGGTTGCTAACCTGCTGGGAGTTATGTACCAGATCCTGAAGTGATTTGCGATCTAGGGGTTCAGGTGAAGACAGTTTCTTATGCAATTCATCTAACAAATACTCTTGGTACTGTATCATATGAAATTGACAATTTAATGCCCTCATAGAAAGAGTAGCAGAAGTATACACTTTTTTACCCCATCTCTCTAAAGCCCTGGACTCCCTTTCAGAGGGGAGTGGATTTTTAGTAGTGGCAGCTGCAACCCCTTTAGGGCCCTGGGAAATAGTTTCTGGATCAGCCGAGTGGGCCTTGTAAAGAAAAAGATGCGAGTCCGGGACCCTGTAGTACCTATCGGGTTTGACAGGGGCCGGAGGAAGAGCGTCAGGGGTTATGCTAGACTCAGAGTACACATCATCGATGACATTCAAAACAGGAGGAATAGCCAAAGGTCTATGCTGAGGTAAATGCAGAAAAGTTCTTAATATTTTCCTGGAATCAGAGAATTCCTGGCCCTGCCATTTGAAATGCTCTCTCATAGTGTGAAGGGTCTCCCCGAAGGATAGTTCTTCAGGAGGGGAGGCCGAGGGGATTGAATCCTCTGCATCAGAATTCTCGTAGGCCGAAAAAGCCTCCTCCTGGTAGTCCGAGAGAGCAGAGCCATCAGAGGCCTCCTCTGAGGAGTGAGGATCAGAGGGCTCAACCCTGGGCCTTTTGTCTAGAGGAGGTTGAGAGCCCCTGTCCGGATGGGGTTGAGAGCCCCTAATCAAGGAAATAAGGTCCTCTGCTAAAGTTAGAATCTGTGAACTTGTAGAGGGTCCCTGAGGAATAACCCTGGGAGGCATAGCTTTTGTATGTTTAGCAGCTTTAGCCCTGGTGAATGCCTTTATGGACATGGATGCAGGAGGCCTAGCTGCACCACATGCTGGTGTAGTTTTGTCTAGAGGAATGGTGTCGGAAGTTTCCAAGACACCAGTTTCTGAAGGAAATTCAATAACAGACTCAGCACGGGCCTCCGGGGCCGAGGTTGCCGGTTGAGCGGTTTCGGGGGTCGGAAGTACCAAGGACTCTGTTTCAGCCGAGACCGAAACACTCACGGTAGGCCTGGCCGTGGTTTCAGCCGAAACCGCGGCCCGCGTGTGTCGGTCCTTGTCCTTCCGTTTCTTTATTAAATGAGAAGTCGGAGTCTCTGACGGCATATTGTATGAAAAACTAGCCCCAAAAAATTCCTCTGCAAACTCCGCCCGACGTCTAAGAGTGCGTCGGTTGAAGGAAGCACAGGCTGAACAGGCCGAGACGTCGTGGTCTGGGCCTAGGCAGGGGAGGCAGTAAGAGTGGAAATCCTTATGAGGTATTTGTTTCCCACAAGTTAAGCAATTATTAACTATCTGACATCGGCTGAGGCAAGAAAGAGTCCCCAACGGGGTACCTAGCTTTTGAAGTCTTCGGTAGCTGAATTACAGGAGCTGGCTGACCGGCACTTGCGAACTGCTTCTGCTTCGGGCACCAGGCGGCAAGAAAGACTGAGGAAGATGGCGTCGGCTGACGCTTTTATACCCCAGGCGCTCTGACGTCGGGGAAAGGGCGACATCAGCCGACGCCGGACCCAGACTTTGGAATCCGGCCGACCGAAGGGCTGCCTGAGGCAGGACAACCCATATGTGATGACTGCAGATGTATCCTTGAAGGACATCAGAAATTTCAGAATCCTGATCAGAAGAATCATAAGCAAACTCAGTCCTAGGTCTCTTAGAGGGGGAAGGTTGGCTTCCCCTGATTAAAGTAAGAAGGTCTTCAGCCATTCTTATTTGTTTTTTAGGCATAGAGGCCTGACCATGCAGTCTGGTCATCTGTTTTCAAGGCATGGATTGAGTTTTAGGCCTTGAAGAAGAAGATGGTGTCGGTTTAATATGCATGTCAGTAGGCCTGAATACACCCTCAGAAGCCGGTGCCTGCACAGCGGCTCCAGACCCATCCAAGGTAGGGACATCCGCAGGTTCCACAGTTGAAGCATCTCACGGCATACTGGACTCAGAATGGGTCTCAGTAGAGGCCTGCGAATCTGAAGTAGCGGGTATCAGGGGCTGCGAAAGCACCTCACTGAGTACCAGCGAACTGGTGACTAGCTTAGGAGAAGCGTCGTTGGCAGCTTTGGACCTTTACGGTCCGTCTCTGCCTTTATCTTGGTGTTTTTTCGGAAAGTCAGTAGTCGGGTGGCTTACCAAAACCATATCTGGGTAATTGAACAGAGTACCAAAAAATTAAGAAGCGTAAATACACTGACGATGAATAGTTCATTGCTTAAATAAGGCACAAAACCAACAGTGAGGTATGTCGAGGTCAGAGCCTAGGCAAGGAATACAGTACAAATGAAAATCTTTATGAGGTATTTGCTTTCCACAAGAAATACAATTGTTGACTTTTATGGACATCGGTTTAGAGCAAGAAAATGTTTCCCAAACAGGGTACTTAGCTTAGTTGAAGAGTTCGATTCTGAAATTCGAAAATGAAAATTTCAGGAGTCGGCCGACCGGCACTTGCAAACTGCTTCTGCTTCGGGCACCGCATGGCAAGAAAGACGGATGTAATGGCATCGGCTGCATGCTTTATACCCCTGACTACCTGACTTCATGGATGATGAGACAGCAACCGACACAGAACACAAGACTTTGATAATCAGGCCGACTGTGGGCTACTGCAAGCAGATAACCCAAATGTGATGACTGCAACAGTGAAACAAAAAGAACATCTGAAGATAAAGAGGAATTTCACCTTTAAACATGACAATGACCCCAAGGATACTTCCAAATCAACAAAACAATGGCTTCACCAGAAGAAAATTAATGTTTTGGAATGGCCCAGCCAGAGCACACACCTAAATCCAATAGAAAATCTTTGGGTTGACCTGAAGAGGGCTGTGTAGAAGAGATGCAAAAGTGCTCCAAATATGCAAGATTGCGAGGGCAAGGTAGAGTGGGCAAATATTGCCAAGTCAACATGTGCCATGCTGACAGACTCCTACCCAAGGAGACTGAATGCTGTAATTAAATCAAAAGGTGCTTCAACAAAGTATTAGTTTAAGGGTGTGCACACTTATGCAACAAGCTTATTGTACGTTTTTATTTTTTATACCCCCCCCCCCCCAATAGATTTGTTTGTTTTTTCAATTGAATTGTACAGGTTATAGGTCACATTAAAGGTGGAAAAGTTTTGAAATGATTTATTGTGGTCTCATTTTTTTTTTTATATCACAACAGGGGTGTGTGTGTACACTTTTTATATCCAGTGTATGCAAAAGACCTTTGCACTGCAATTCTCAATGATATAAGGTTGAATTGGTTCCGGAATTTTAGTCAAGTAAAAGAAAACATGAAAGTATCAACCTCGAGGAGCGTTTAGAATTGGTCCTAACCAATACCTTAATTTGAAGGCGAATACTCCCATCAGCGAACAGGTGTGGCGATGGGGGCGAGTTGTGGGTTCATATGCAAACATTGTTATGACCCATTAGGAAAACAGTTTTTTTGTTGGATGGCCCCTTCATTGAGTATCCATTTTTACATTAGACATCTGGACGTTATGTTACTAGTTTGGCGAGGGTCTCTAGGGAAAGGTTAGATGAGCTCCTTGAACTTATTCATGGTAGTACTGATTTTTTGAGATTTACACCTCAAGTTGAGTTTACAAAAACAGCCTACTAGGATGTTAATACTGGAGAATGATTCAATTCAGCTGCTTATTTTGCTCACATTTATCGAAATCCTACATATTTGAACACATTCCTTCATTTCTGCAGTGTACATCTGATGTCCCAAAAGTAGTCCTTTGTGAAGGGACAGTTTTTGTTAGAGCAGCCAGGATTACCTTTAGAGAACAGCATTTTTTTAGAAGAATGTGACTTACTCGGTAGTATATTAAAAAGTAGGGGTTTACTGGATGCCTTTGTGGATGACATCAAACAGGAGGTCATTAATACGAGACTTAACCATCTTTGTGCCCCTGTTTTAAATGATAATCGGATAATCACCAGTCCTGATAGTAGTATACACAAAGAAGAGGACACAAGAGAGGAGGCACCACTCCACTGTGCTCTTATATCCACATTTAATGCAGAAAGTAGTCTCATTAGTTGGGCACTGAATAAAAATTGGGTCATCCTAAAGGAGGATTCTGAGATTCAGGGGAGCATGTGTGAGAGGCCAGGGATGATACTTAGAAGAGGGAACACCTTAAAGAACATTCTTGAATGATCAAGGTGAAAAGATGCACTTACAGCAGTACCCAGAGCATGTTTTACAATAAGGGCATGAGCCACATTTAATGTATTAAAAAAGGGGAATCATTATGTCATTACAGGCAAATCATACTACATAAAAGGAAAATGTAATTGTTTTACTACGGGGGGTTGTATATGCTGCCCTATGACAACATTGTAAATGTTTTTATATAGGAGAAAAGTACAGTTTTGTACCTACCATAAATGTAGATGTTTGAGTGTACACCCTGCTGCAGTCATCACACTTGGATTAGCCTGTCGTCAGGCGGTCCCCGCAGTCGGCTGGAATTCCAAAGTCTTGGTCCGGCGTCGGTTGCTGTCGCTTCTTCCCTGACGTCAGTGCGCCAGGGGTATATATAATGCAACAGACGCCATTTTCTTCAGTTTTTCTAGCCCCAGATGTCAGGTGCCCCCAAAAAGGTGGTCAGTAATTAGTACCAAATTGAGTAAACTTGCACAAACACAAAATCCCTTCGGCTATAAGCAAATACATCAGGAAGGTATTGAAGAGATTTAGCCAGTAGGTCAGAGGGGATGGAGGGAGGGTAACCTGGACTGCAGCAGGGTGTACACTCGAACATCTACATTTATGGTAGGTACAATACTGTACTATGTTCATCGTGTTACCCTGCTGCAGTCATCACACATGGGTTGAATCCCAAAGCTAAGGGTGGGTGGAGGTATCATAGAGGGTTAGAGGAGGCTAGAAGGCCCTGCAGAACTGCAGTGGCGAAGCCCGCCCTGGTCTTAGAGTAAAGTGGTAAGTGTTTGGTAAAGGTGTGTACTGAACTCCAAGTTGCAGTTTCCAAAATCTCCTTGGTTGGAACCCCCCTGAGAAAGGCTGTAGACGTAGCTGTTGCCCTGGTAGAGTGGGGCCTAATGGTAGCAGGAACTGGTTTTCCATGATGGGTATAGCAAAAACGTATGCAGTGACCTATACATTTGGAAATGGTTTACTTTGATATAGCCTTCCCTTGAGAAGCTTAGGCTTAGGATACAAAGAGCTGGTCAGATTTTCTGAAAGCCTTAGCTTTGTCCAAGTAGTAATGAAGTTGCCTGTGAATGTCCAAGGAATGCAGGAGTCTCTCACCTTTGTTCTGCGGATTTGGGAAGAAGGTGGGTAAGTGGATGGTTTGATTTAAAGCCACACTGGAAACCACCTTAGGCATAAAGGAAGGATTAGTTCATAGAGAAACTCTGTCTTGATGAAAAATGAGAAAAGGTTCCACTGCCATTAGTGCCTGTAGCTCTGAGACTCTTCTAGCTGAAGTTATTGCTAGCAGCAGGGCAGTATTCCATGATAGGAACTGAAGATCTGCAGAGAAAGCTGGTTCAAAGGGAGGTAGCGTTAGTTTTTCCAGAACAAAATTGAGGACCCATGTTAGCGTAGGTGCTCTCCTGGGTGGTTTAATGTTTTTTGCCCCTCTGAGGAACTGCCTTAGAAGTGGATGCGAAAATAAGGGTGGATCCGTGTTGTAGTGGGCGGAAATAGCTTAAGCATGGATTTTAATGGAAGAGAAAGAAAGTCCTTTGTGCAACATCTCAGTTAAATACTGTAGAATGTGAGGCATGTGAGGCTGAATTGTGTCTTGGCCTTTAGATTGGTTCCAGGCACAAAACCTTTTCCATTTGTCCAAATAAGCCTTCCTGGTGCTTGGTCTCCTAGCTTCCAGAATAACATTCATAACTGCTTGGGAAAGAAGGGCTGGCTGGATGCTTAGTTGATTTGCCATGCAGCCAGATTTAAGGTTTTGAGCTGGCTGTGAAGAATCTGATTGTTTTGTTGTGTGAGTAAATGGGAAATTTGTGGTAATATCCATGGTGGGCCATGGGCCATATTCCTCAATAGCGGGTACTAGTGCTGGCGTGGCCAGTCTGGGGCTATGAGAATCAGTCGTGGTCTCTCCTTTTTGACTTTCAGAAGTACCTTTGTGAGGAGAGGCAATGGAGGGAAGACATATACTGTCAGGTTTTTCCAACTGAAAGAGAGTGCGTCCACTTTCCACGCTTGATGGTGAAGTGCCCTTGTACAACATTTTGTTAGTTGATAGTTTTGAGGGCTGGCAAACAGGTCTATGTCTGAAAGGCCCCATTTCTGAGTTATCATTATAAATACTTGTGGATCTAGTTTCCACTCGTGGGGATCCATGATATTTCTGCTGAGGTCATCTGCCAATGTATTCTTCTGTCCTGGCAGGAATTGAGCTTGTAACTGAACTTGGTAAGCCAGAGCTGTGTTCCATAAGGTCATTGCTTGCCTGCACAGAGGGTAGGAGTGAGTACCCCCTTGTTTATGTACCACATTACTGTGGTGTTGTCCGTCTTTATTGTCAGTTGTCCTGGATGTAATAGATCCTTGAAGGCTGTCAGAGCTTTCTGTACAGCTAGCATCTGTTTTTGATTGATGTGCAGATTCCTTTGATTTGCAGTCCATACACCTTGAACGCACTGTCCTGCCATGTGAGCCCCCCAGGTGTAATCTGATGCATCTGTTGTGATAGTTTGCCTGGCTGTGGGCAAGGTGAAAGGCTGACCATTGTTGAGATGACATGCCTGTGACCACCATAGAAACTCCTGTTGTAGGCAGGGAATGAGAGATATCATTGTGTCCAAGCTGTGGCTGTGTTGAGACCATACGCTTTTTAGGTACCACTGTAATTTCCTCATATGCAGCTTTGCAAATGGTATTAGTAGTATGCAAGATGCCATGAAGCCCAAGGCCTGCAGAATTTTTCTTGCAGTTAATTGGGCCTTTGTTGCCATTGTTTTGAAATATTGAGTCAGTTGTAGTTGTTTGTCTGGCGTCAGATAAGCCTTCTGGGTCATTGTATTCAAGCTGGCACCCAGGAATGTCATTTTGTGAGGGTACTAGTTTTGACTTCTTTTCGTTTACTGTTTACCCAGACTGCCCTATGACAACATTGTAAATGTTTTTATATAGGAGAAACAGATGATGCTAAAAGAAAGAATCCATAAGCATTCTTATAACATCCATAGGAATAAGAACACAAATGCCCTAGCAAAGCACATAATGAACTCCCTGGGTCAAAAGTTTAAATTCTTGGTGATCGAGAAGGTAGACTTCAATACAAGAGGAGGCACATGGCGCTTACACCTTGAAAAGCAAGAGCTAAACTGGCAATTATTTTTCAATGCCAATAGCTGGCAGGGTCTGAATGAGTATTGACTATCTGCCTACTAAAAACTAAGTCCCTTGAAAGATGATTTGAGGTTGCTCTATGTATCAAAATAAGATCATGTAATGCTAGTTGTCTTAATCGTGTTGAGATTATTTATCAATTTTAACAACATTGTGGGTTTCATATGAGTTTACAGTTAATGAACGGTGTACACCTGTCTGGTGAAAATAATCTCTAGTTCATTAGTATGGTCTTTATTTTAATGATTTGACCATATTTATAGGAAAGTTCTAAACAATAGTGTTTTTTTCCTAAAAGTGCATTTTTTTCTTTTAGGATGAACGTTTTGTCAAAACTTATGTATTTTCTAACCTAATAATTTAACTTGTAAGGGTTCCTTTAAGAATGTTTGAAATCAGGGGTGAAAGGCAGGCCTTTTTCATTATTTAAATACAGAATTTTATGTTTAACACCATCTGATGAACCCTATTCAGAGTGTGACTTTTAACATTAAAGTGCTGCTTGTTTACACGGATTTGGCTATGTTCGTTTTTCAAGTTTGTCATCTTCCATGCACCCAAACCACTGGCAGCTCCAGGAGCACTGGAAAAAATCAACGGTCTTGGCACTAAGCTCTTCAGGGCTTCCATGCCAACTGAAAGGAAGCTACAATCCTAAGCGAGAGGTTTAATGAAAGTAAATAAAAATCAAGGTCCACACCCTTGCAACAAAAATGACAAAAAAGTAAGGGGGATGGAAAAAGTACAGTTGTGTACCTACCATAAATGTAGATGTTCGAGTGTATTCACTGTTGCAGTCATTACTCTTGGGTTATCCTGCTGGCAGGCTACCCGCAGTCGGCCAGAATTCCAAAGTCTAGGTCCGGCGTCAGTTGTTGTCGCCTCTTCCCTGATGTCAGTGCGCCAGGGGTATAAAAGATGCAGCTGACGCCATTTTCTTCAGTTTTTCTTGCCCCAGATATCAGGTGCCCCAAATAGGTAGGCTGAAAAATATACCAATAAGAAATGCATGCACAAAAATAACACTTCCTTCATCTACAAGCAAATACACCAAAAAGGTTGTATAGGATAGAGAAGTGCAGATAAGTCCCAGCAAAGAGAAGGGGGATGGTGGGTAACCTGGACTGCAACAGTGAATACACTCGAACATCTACATTTATGGTAGGTACACAACTGTACTATGTTCATCGTGTTTCACTGTTGCAGTCATTACTCTTGGGTAGAATCCCAAAGCTGAGGATGGGTGGCTGGGCTAAATAGGATTAGGAGAGGCTATGAGAACCTGCAGAACTGCAGTGGCAAAGCCTGCTCTGGACTTAGAGTAGAGAGGCAAATAGTAGTGCTTTGTAAAGGTGTGCACTGAACTCCAAGTTGCAGCCTCTAAGATATCTTTGGTTGGTACTCCTCTAAGGAAGGCTGCTGAAGTGGATGCTGCTCTGCTGGAATGAGGCGTAATGCCCTTAGGCACTGATTTGCCATGTTGAAAACAGCAGAAACGGATGCAATGGCCTATCCATTTAGAGATAGTCTGTTTTGAGATAGCCTTTCCTTGTGATCCTGTAGCATATGACACTAAAAGTTGCTCAGTATTTCTGAAAGCTTTAGTTCTGTCCAAGTAGAAGCGCAACTGCCTGTGTATGTTTAAAGAATGCAGAATTTCCTCACCCTTGTTCTGCGGATTTGTGTAAAAGGTAGGCAAGTGAATGGTTTGGTTGAGGGCCACACTGGACACCACCTTAGGCATAAATGTAGGGTTTGTCCTCAGAGAAACCCTGTCTGGATGAAAAATGATGAAAGGTTCCACAGATATGAGTGCTTGCAACTCCGAGACTCGCCTTGCAGAGGTTATTGCTAGGAGCAGAGCTGTTTTCCAGGATAA
>NC_056731.1:1240574270-1240609270 GCF_019279795.1 Protopterus annectens | reverse complement strand
AGTGGAGGTAGGATGTAGCCAATTCCACAAAACCCTGTAGGTTTGCTCTAGCAAACCCTGCCCAGGCACTGGAGATGTGGTCCAATTTGTAGTGTCTGGTGAAGATGTGAACTGTGGACCAGGTGGCTGCTTCCAGGATGGAGACGGTGTCCAGGCCTTTGAGGAAGGCTTTGGAGGTTGCCACTCCCCTGGTAGAATGAGCTCTTACTCCACTGGGTAAGTGCTTGCCATGGTGGGAGTAGCTAAGTAAATAGTTTTCCTAATCCAACAGGAAACGGCTTGCTTGGAGACTGCCTTGCCCAGGGCCCTAGGGTGGAAGGATACAAAGAGTTGGCTAGATTTTTGGATGGACTTAGTTTTGTCTAGATAAAACCTTAATTGTCTATGCACATCCAGGGAATGGAGTATCCTCCCACTGTCACTGGTTGGAGAGAGGAAGAAGGTGGGCAGGTGAATGGACTGGTTTAGACAGTTCGTTGACCACTTTAGGCATGAAGGAAGGATTAGTATGTAGGGTCACCCGTAGTGTAGGGAGAGCAAGCCATTAGAGCTTGTAACTCTGACACTCTTCCATGTACAAATTTGGAGCATAGCAGCACTACCTGGCTTGAATGGGGCCAGTGTTAGTTTTTCCAGAATTAAGTTTAGGTCTCAGGGGGATGAGATGGGTTTTCTTGGTGGTCTGATGTGTAAGACCTCTTTCAGGAATAAATTTGACATCTAGCCTGGTTAGTAAAGGGGGATCTAGTGGTAGACAGGCTGAAATTGCTGACTTTCACTGAAGAATATGAAAGACCAGCCTTAATTAGTATACACACACACACACGTAAGGACTGGGGGGGGGGGTCTGTCTGGCAGGAATCTCTGTCCTTATGGAGACACCAGCTGGATAATCTTTTCCATTTCAATAAGTAGGATCTCCTAGTAGCAGGTTTCCTGGCCTCCCTCAGGACTACAAGCACGTCCTCTGAGAAGTGGTGTGAGTTCCCGGATCTGTATCAGATCTGACTCTGCTGCATACCCAGCATTGGATCCAAGCTCAAAGCTCCTCCCCTTACCCATAATGCTCCTGTCTCCCTTAAGATAAGAGTTTGCTGCCCAATTCAGTACCATCACCCACCCAACAGAGACTTGTTCGTACCAGAAAACAACAAAGATAAAAGATTCCCTCTGAAGGTGACCTCCATAATTCTTAGGACGCACCAGCAGTTCACACAAGGTCGGGAGAAGGATGGAGAATGGTTAAAGACAAATGAAGAACTACTCAGATGGAACATTAAGGCGAGTACATAACTTCTTTATCTGAAGTAGTTGTCTTCATCTGGAGCATTTCTCCCCGGGCCTCCGCTGAAAACAGGCTCTGTGGAACCTAGTCGGACATTCCCGGTCAACAAATGTTAAATAAAAAATAAAATAAAAAAAAAAATTTGGTCTTCAACCTGTAGGAAAGAGTCTCCAGCTACCAGACACCTGGGAGACCTTTATTGAAGGATATTCCTGACCATGGCAGAGCCAAAGGATGCCCTGTTCCTGGATACAATCTCCAATTTAGTGAGATGAAGGTATGGGATGAGGACCAAAGCTTTGAAGATGCTAAGGAAGTCATATTATCCCCCACATGACAATTACAAATTGCCGCAAGTTGGACTTTCACAGTAGAAACACTAACATCTTGTAGAAAAATTCCCAATAAAAAGTCCAACACCGCAGGAACTGGAGCAATGAAAGGATCTAATGCACACAGATGCCCAGATAGAAAAATCTTCCATATGATGGAAGACTTATGAGTCGCCACTAGAATTCTTTTGACGGGAAAAGATAATCCGGGAGTCCTAACAATCATGGGAACTGAAGGAGCCAAGCAGTGAGTTTAGACTGTCCAGGTCTGGATGGGGAATCCCTGAGGGATGTGATACGAGATCCAGAACTGGATCCAACATCCACTGGTGGAGCCACCAGGTGAGACCTCAGCGAGGGAAACCAGACCTGGTGAGGTCAGAATGGGGCAATGATGATAACCAAGCTCCCCAGCCTGCAGGCTTTCTGAAGAAATTTTGATATTAAGGGAAAAGGAGAATGAGCATACAGAAGACCGGGGAGGGGGGGCAAGCATGAATCAGAGCATCTCTGGGGGCTTCCACCTGAGGGGGATTCAGAGCGAAAAACTTGCGGCATTTCACGTGGGATGGAAAGGCGAATAGATAGCAGCAAGGCTGACCCCACTTGTGAAACATCTGTTCCACTACTGAGGGATTCAAAGACCACTCATGAGGCATCTGAATGGATCTGCTGAGCCTGTCCGCTAGAATGTTGGACCTCCCCAGAATGTGCATTGCCACCAGAAAATTGCCGGTGAAGATTGCCCATTCCCATACTCTCATGGCCTCGCAACATAGGGGATAGGATCTGGTTCCCCCTTGTTTACTGATGTACCAAACCACAGACATATTGTCGGTCTGGATAGCAATCGTTCCTAAAGGGAGATTGGCATGGAGAGCCTGCAACACTAGAAACACTGCCCCAATCTGTAGGACGCTGACATGCAAATTGGTATCGTAGGGGGACCATGTGCCTTGGACTGTCCTTCCTGAGCAGTGCCCCCCCCCACCCCAGCTGGGAGGCATCCATAGTCACTGTGGCAAAAGGTGGGAGAAAGGGATGTCCCTGAACCAGATCCAAGGAATGAATCCATCACCAAAGGGGGTTTCTGCACACTCGGGAGATTTGGACAGAGCGAGTCAAAGGAAGGTCTAACAAAGACCATTGTACTAAAAGGGTCCACTGAAGGATTCACATGTGAAGACGCACCAAGGGCAAGATAGTGATCGTGGCCACCATGGACCCCAACGCCCTTAATACAACTTCTGCTGTCGGAGACAGAGTTTGAATAATGCACAGGACATGTAGCTTCAGACTGCGTATCCTGTCTGGAGCACAAAAAACTCTGGTTTTGAATCATGTCTAATGGCGCCCCAATGAAGTCTAAAGCTTGGACATGAGACTATTTGTTTAGATTGATTGTAATGCCCAACCTCTGGGCCACAAGTAGAAAAGAATCCCTCGCTTGGCAGAGTTGATGTCTGGATGGGGCAGCGATGAGCCCAGGTAGGAAAACACCTGAATACCCTGGAGTCTCAGGTGAGCCGCTACTACTGACATCACTTTGGTAAACACCCTGGGGGCTGTGGTGAGACCAAAGGAGAGAGCTCTGAACTGATAATGATTGGCTCCTAGCCAGAGAAACCTCCAAGAGCATCTGTCCATCTTGATATGATGGAACGCATCCTGGACGTCGATTGAGCACATCCAATCGTTCTCCTGCAGGAAGGGCAGGATAGATTGAAGAGTGACCATCCAGAATTTCGCCTTGGCCACAGAGAGGATCACGGTGGATAGAGCCAAAATGGGTCTTGGGTCCATTTTCTTTGGCACCAAAAAGAACCTGGAATAAATACCCAATCCAAGTGGTCTAGGGGGATGGGTTGGAATGTCTGGCCGGTGGAGGTGGCTCGATGAAGGGGAAATAGCCTCTGGATATAATTCGTAACATCCAATAATCTCTTGTGATGGTCTCCCACTCCGTTAGGTGCAACGAAAGATGGCCCCTGACTGCCTCCAGTGACTAGCAGTCGGGCAACCCTTCAGGGTTGCTGAGCAGGTCTGTCTGACAAAGATTCTCGACGCCCATAATTTCTCGTAGCCCCTCTGCCTCTAGGGTGACATCTATCAAATCCCCCCCTGCCCCTGAGGGAAGGTGAGTCCTGAGAGTCTCTGAAAATTCTGAGATTTCCGAAACCACATCTTCTTGGTCCCTCGCCGATTCCTAAAGAAGGATCACTTGAGGGGCCGAGAAGCAGATCCCGATGGCAGACACAGTCTTCCCGTCCTTCCCACTCTGAACTAGAGTCTCACGTACCAACTTCCCAAACAGGGAAGCACTGTCTTACCGGGCATTAGTAAAAGACATCTTGAAGGGCTCTAAAAACTGACAGAGTTGAAGCCAGGTGTGTTGCCTGATGGCAATGCCTATACCAGCTGCTCTAGCTGCTCCTTCAGTTGCATGAGAGAGGAGGCACATGGAGGTGTTTGCAACTGACTTTAGAGTGGCCATACGAGCAGAGAATATCTTCTTGTCCTCCAAAGACATGGACTCCAAGGTCTACCCAGTGGTCGACTCAGCAATCTCCTTAACCAAGTCTCGCGGCAGCCGAATCATGTGTGCAATGTAATTTAGCACTCGAACCAAGAAGGTCACTGAAGCATACACCCACTTCCCGAAAGTCCATTGTCCTTGACTCTCTGTCAAGAGGATGAACTGTAGAGCTCTCCTGAGCAAGCTCCTTTCTAGTGGCCGCTGCCACCACCATGGCATCAACAGGAGATCCCTTGTTCCAGTATAGTCTAAGGGGGGCTCAAGACCTTATCCAGACATTTGGGAATGGGCTCCACCATGTCCGGTTCCTTCCACGCCAGAGATGTAATGAGATCTACAAAAGGATCTGCGGGAGGGGACACCCAGAAGTAGAGGGTCCTGCGCCAAATGCCTCGAGGAACACAGATTCATCCAAAGTAGGTTTCTGGGCAGACCACCCCCTTTGCTGGCGATGGAGTTCCACGACGTCTCCGAAGGAGACATCCTCAGGGGAGTGAATGGGGGAAACCTTCCCCTTCCTCCAAAATCGGTGTCTTCAGTGAAAGACTCCAGTGGGTAGTCTAAGTGCCTCCTCTTGCACATAGGTTTGCGAGGTATCTCCTCAGTGGGGATCTCTGGGGAGGACTCGCCAACGTCTTGCTGCTCCCAAGTGGAAGCTTTCTTAGGAAAAGTGGCTGCAGGCTGTCCCCGAGATGGCAGGATGGCCAGAGCCGTACCAGAAATTGAGGGAGTCGGGGTGGAGTCTGAGGATGAGATGATCAAGGGTTTAGAGGAACTCGCGAGAACTCTCTACAACACATCGCAAGCTGAAGGGGAATGGACATCCTGAGAAAAGACAAAAGGAGCAGTCACCCTCTGACCTGATGGGGGAGTCGGAGCCGGGCCCTCCAGGCACTGAGATAACATTAGGAAGGCTGCATCACGACACTCTGAGCAGACACCAACCTCGCGGATCCAACACTGAGGCTATGGCTCAGAGAGCTTGTTGGATCCGACCTCCTCAAAGTCCTAGCCGGCGTCAAGGTACAAGGTACTACTGGCGCCGACCCCTTGACACCAAGAGTCATCTGATCCAAGGGCTCCAAAACCAAAGGCTGGATCGGAGAAGGAGTAATTGGGGTGAAAGAGGGCTGTGTGCTCCCCACTCCTGAGGGAGAGAGAGCAGGCAAGACTCCCATCTGTATCCAAGTGCGAATGAACTTCCGCATCACCCTAACCATCTCCGCTTAGGCTTCAGGTGGAGCGGGAGGAGGGGACAGACACTGGCCTGGAGGGGCGGTGAGGAGAAGCCTGAGCTGGCAACTGGATCCGGGGCTCCCTCTGGTTTGGAGAGAATGGAGCTGGGGAGACACTGGTATCAGAGCCGACCTAACTTCAGGTGGGGGCCAGCCAGAGACTAGTGATCCAGGGATCACTTTCTTGGCAGGAGTTTTGAGTCCCAGAGGCCAGTGAGGAGGCAGAAGCCGGGGACACAGAGACTTGAGTCCCCAAAGAGGGACAAACTAATCCTCAAGTGCCTGGGGATTAAACCAGTCACAGATGGAACAGGAGCGCCTTCAGTGTGGAGTCTGCACATTCTCCCTGCGGTCAAGTGACATTCGAAAGACATGCGTAGAATGGGCATGCATTCACTGAAGGTTGGACATCGAGCTGGCACCTCTCTGCACCCGTAAAAAATCTACTGCCAATCATTAGCGGACTGGAGTTCTGCTGTGGCGACCCCTAAGCAGGAAAAGCCGAAAGAACAACAGATGGAACAGGAGGTCTGGACATGAGCTGCCCCAAGACACACTATGCACAGTGTGTGGCCATCGGCTGGGGAGAGCTTACGGCCACACTCTGTACACTTTCTGATGCCGGGTTTGGGAGTGTCAGACATATCCCAACCTCAGGGTCCAGCAAATCACTATCACACAGACCGTGTACACAAGGAAAAGAAGGGGAGAGAGAACTTTTTTTTTTTTTGCCGACGGAAACGCGGAGGGGAGGTAGAAAGTAGATAAGAAAAAAAGAGAGAGAAAATAGAAGATTTACACCCAAAAAGCAACACTTTCCACAAACGTTTTAGCACAGAGCTCGGAACACGATGTGGACATACAGGCAGCAAATGAGATTTGAAGGGAGGAAGGAGACAGAAGCATTATGGGTAAGGGGAGGAGCTTTGAGCTTGGATCAGATGCTGGATATGCGGCAGAGTTGGATCTGATTCGGATCCAGGTACTCAAAGGTTGAAGACCAAATGAAGACAACTACTTCAGATCTAGTGTGTTCTCCAGTTTAACTGTACAGAAAATGTGTGTGAGTCAATAAAAGACATATTCCTATCTTAGAATATACTTTCCTAAACAGGAAATAAAGTACGTGCAAACATTAAAAATATGTGGAAGGATTTTCCCCAAAGGTAACTTATCTGCTCAGCTATGAACCAGCACCAGCAGACTATCAATTCTCGAAAACCTGAAGAGGAGTGCTATCTTTAGCGGCAGAAAAAGCTGTTTTAGTCAGCTCAGTTCAAGCTAACAGTTTGGGTGTATGGAAGGTGCCATGAAGCTTTGGAAGACTGTTGGCTATTATACCCTATGCAGGACATAACCCCCATAGCTTAGGCTATCGCAGTGATCAATATGGTGTTCATACCAGGCTTCCCCCACTAGTGGCCAACCTGCAGTCTGATCAGTATCAGTCTCCACAGGGATTACGACAGTGGGAGCATCAGCTAAAATCAGGTGGCCTGAGAATCATCAAGCAGCAAAAGTGGAGATGCCTGGATAAGACATACAGAGGAAGCTTCTGAAGTCTTTAACAACTTCAGCATCTTTTACGGCTGCAGAGAGAGAGAGACTGAGGAGATTCAGATCATTCTACGCCACTCAAGCTTTTTCATCTAAATAAATGTTAAACAACTCGGTAAAGTTTTTGAGGAAAAAAAAAAAATTAGCAAATGGAACACTAAGGTCCTTGACAGAACAAACATTTTGTATGCCCATCAATGTAAGAATAAACACTTTGTATGCCCATCAATGTATGGTTATCTGCTTCCCACAGTCATATTTACTCCTCTTGGTTGACACAGAAAACTTTGTAGTCAACATTTAAAGGAATCAGGAAGGTTCTAAACAGGAATACTAGTCTGCCCGCTTGCAATGGAAATTGGAACAGGCTGCATGACTAACAAACAGATAAAAAACAAAGTCTCACTGTTCAGGACTGAGATAAGAAAAGTACTGAAGATTTCTGCACCCACACGTCCCTTATGCATCACATCTTATTCTTCATGCCTGGGTCATACAATGGACATGCAATGCAACAAGAAGGCACCCAAGCTTTGATACATGAGCCGGATATTCAGCATCCTTTGCAAGACACTCTTGTATGGTAAGCAATACTACAACAGAGACCAATGAAGGACATCTACAATTAATGCATCTGAGTAATCCAAAGCAGCACTGTCAACAGCTTTAAGAATATCAGCCAAGAGGGGGACCACTCAGGAAGACTGGTGGATAGATCTGAATGCCCTCTGCAATGTCTGCAATGATACTGGGTCAGCTGACCAGTCTCCTTTCTGACTCTTCATGTCAGAACCTCTCCAAATCTGGGACTGTCAGCAAAATATGCACACACGTCAGTGTCCTCATCACCATCTGGATCAACAGTTTTTGCAGGAGAATCTTCAGGTTTCTTCTTCCCAGCAACTTTCAATACCCCTCTGGAGAAAGCAGGTCAGAAAAAAAGATCAACTTTTGGGTAATTAAACAGGCCGAGAGAGATACTGAAAGCGCTCTGGTCTGTATGCCCTGAATAATAATCTGAAGGACTCCAGACTAGGCAACAGAAATGCTGGAAGCAGAAGACAAGACAATAACTGTTTTAGGGCAAAACATGGGGGGGGTCAGAGCAACAATGAGTGGTGGTGCAGAATCAAGAAGGGTGGGATCCATGTTTCCCCTGAAAGCAAGACAAAGGAACAAACATTAAACTTTAGGAATATAAATTTTTAATAAGCCAATAGGTAGACATTTGCACAATAACTGAAAGAGGTCCATTTTTTTTTCAAATGGCAACAACTGAACAAGAAAAAATACTGCTGAAATGAAGAGTGTGAATGACACTGCAGGAAGCACACTTTCTTTTAATGTTGGAATATTGTAGGCTGTGAGTTTGACTCCCACACATGGTACTGTGATTCATTTTCCCAAAGCAGACACTGCACTGCAGCAGGGGTAATTTCAGATGACTCATTAGGGAGGTCCCAACCACGACTTGGTGGTAGCTCAGATGGACATAAGAGATTCTCATGGCAATTATCATAAATTATTTTATATAACTTGTATACAAAATCTTATTTAATTCACAAATTCACAATATAACCAAATTTTTAAAAAAGGTCTTGGTACTTGCGTATTATCGCAACCAGATCTTGTAACCTGGGCTCTTCCTGATGTGATCGCAAAATGACTGTATGGTAAACTGAAATGGGGTGTGTGAAGTCCAAATCACTTTTTGGAATCTGAAAGAGTAAGCGGAGTAATGGGCAATTTTGTCATCCTTGGCACCACCTTTTACCAGCATAACATCCACCAACATGAGCAGGGCACACTACATTACATAAGCTTCCTACATGTCATTCTGACAGTGCCAAAGTCACCACTTCACACACCCCTTTTCACTTAAGAGAAAAGTCGTTTCACGATCACATTAACAGTGACAGCATGTTACAAAATCTGGTTGTGATCACGGATGAGGAGATGTTTTATTTTTCAGAAGTAGGAAGGTGCCCTTCAATTTTGTTTGTTTATAGCCATTGTTGTACTTCTCCACAATTCCTGGAATGACTGTTTCAGTGTTGTTTTGCATTACAATGACAGCCGAAGTAAAACCAGAGAAAGTTTTTTGCACTTACTTTCCATTGTTCTTGGTATCTTTAACAATACCTACACTTGTGGAGACTTGAAAGGTTTCAATGTGGCCAACTGCATTCAAGCCCATGGAGAACCAGACCTTTAAAAAAAAAAAAAAAAAAAAGGATACAGAGTCCCGGAAACAACAGTAACTCATTCTAAGGTCATTCATCCCTTGTGCTCTCATTTCCAAGTACTGACTCATGTTTGTGAAAATTGCCCCAGAAAACAGGGGCAGAATTTAATTACTCGTAGAAACTGCAGAAATTGCTACTTGCGTATTACTGACTGGTTTGCAATCTGGTTGCGATGATACGCAAGTACCAAGAAAGCATTATGAAAAACAATTTCTTACGCTCATCCTTTTCTCCAAAACAACCACTTTCATTTTATCAATTTACTTGTCACTTCCCAATTCTATAATAATTCCCTTCAACTTGTTTTCCAGCACATGGCACATATAAAAGAAAAGGAATCTCTAAGCTTTCTTACTTCAGTTCATGAACAAAGACCTTTACTGCAAAAAGAAAAGTAGCATAGTGGCATACAAAACACTCCAGACAAAATCCACAAGTACAGTAAATACTCATTTATACAACAAATCACTCATTTTTTATCACAAGGTAACTTATTTTACTGGTTAAACAGTTTCTAGTTACCTCCTTACCTACATACATTTTTTCTCATTGGTTAAATAAGAAAGCAAGATTTTTGCTACTATTATCTTCTGTTTGCTGTGTGAATCGAAACAAGTCCTCCAAGAATCAGATTTTCATGGAAAAGCAGGGTTTACCTATACTTTTCCCCATAGGAGATTAGTCTGACCTTGCAGAAATCAAAAGTACAGAATGTACAAGACTTACTACATCAGGTTCACTTGTATACACACTAGCCTGCAAAATGAAACGAGATATTTGACAATTCCTTTAATAACAGAACTTCAAAATTAAGACAGTCTTGCTTATAAAGCAAATGTTTCTACAAAAATGTAGCTTTTGCATAATCATTTCACACTGCAGACTTAACTCATGACAGAACATAGGTATCATAGATATATCTCATACAATATCCACATAAAATTTAATATTTTTGTGCTGAATGTGTTCTGTACATTTGATGTTATTTTCACTGCCAAAGCAAGACAAAAGCACCTTTTCCAAAATTTCCAATTTATTTCCGCATAACTAGAATGCTCGACATAACAAACCTTTTAAAAGTTGAATTTTGAAATGTTACTCATGTGTATATAATGCCCCCACAACATTAATCAAGCATAAAAGTAAAATATTTTTGACTGCTAGGCATACGTTTGTAGTCCCCCTTTTCCATTCATCATTATCACATGACATACGTTACTTTCAACCACATGCACCATTACCTGCAATTCTAAAACCACCACCCATTTCAGTCATCGATCTTTCATTTCACAAACTTGGTACTCATAGTCCCTTAAAACATTCTATTTCAAGACCACCACCTGCTCAGAACTACAAAACCAACACTTTTTGTTTTGCAACAGCGAGGCACTGAAACACAAAATGACACATAGCAGGTACCAGGAAAATAACTTTATTTCACTGTAATATGTGGATGTCTTTCGTGAAAAGCCTTTAAATAGTTAGCTGTAAATACTACTTCCAGAAAACAACAAAACACAATTTAGTGTGAATTTAAAATGAAAGTGCAATCAGCTTCTGCATTTAATCCAGATGATGTAAAGTTGAACACCTGGCTATACTCATTCCATTACATCTCAAAAACCGATCCACATTTCTTCCTTAATGACATTTAATAAACATTACACATTTTAATCTAGCCAGTCTTCCTGAATGTTGCTTACTCACATGCAGTGCTAAAGAACTGAGACATGCTATGAATCTCGGATACGCTCTTACACTCTTAAAACTACACTCAAAATTCTACGTTTTTAAAACTAAACTCAAACTTCTATGTTTTGGCACTCTACCAATGTGTTTGTGAACAGTTACACATTTTAGTATTACAAGTACACAATGTACTCTAGTTACAGTTACTGCCACGGACACTCCATATCAATGGACACACACACTAGTACATCCCTGGAATTCATGTATTTGTATGCACCTGCTTTTCTTGTCAATTAACATAATATAATTTGTCAGACAGCTGATACATTTCCAATGTAAACTCACAAAAAGTAAAGTTGTGCAAGATACATTTACCCATAACAGAATTCTTCACTGCTGTAGTAGCCTATGGGTTGTATACTGCCAAGGATACAGCACCTGGCCAGCTTCCCAAAGCTCTAACCCCCTCCCACTCTGGTTGGGTCTATATTACGCAATCTAAACGTGATATACCCGAGTAACCATTACATCGACACATATTATGCGAAGTGCAAGAAAGCCGAAACACTTAAACGGCAAAATTCAGCATATCAACTTACCATGGTTGGCAAGTATGACTGGAATTACATTTCCTAATCATCGCAGTTCATATAATGTGTTGGTGTTATGACACTCAAGTACATTACGTTCCGGTTGCATAACACAGACCCCCCTCTGGCTGCATAACACAGACCCCCCTCTGGCTGCATTAGGCTAATCTCTCTTGGTAGGAAGGATAAAAGCAGCCAGAAATTAAAAATCATCTCGACTTTCTTGCCCCAAAAGAGGAAAGAACAGTTGTGTAAAATCTTACAATAACCACACATCTTCCATGTTGCAGTATTCTAGTTATGGGATTTCCTGCCCTCAGGCAATTCGTACTTCGGCTTCTATACAAAAGCTTCAGCTTGGCTGTTGCAGCTGCGTGGGATGTCACACGTATGGCCATAAACCAGGGCCTTAAATGTGACGTCTGCACGCACAATCTTCAAGAACTTGAAAGCCAGCAGGTAGAGAAAGCCCAGCAGGAGGGATTGCCAGTGATTTGCCAGTGATATTCAGGTATGTGACTTTGGTGTCCTACCGTAGCCTAGATAGGTCCAGGTATATACCTGGCGCTAAAGGAGAGTGATTTGGAGGGTAAGGTGGATGGGAAGGAATACTGCAACATGGAAGAGAAGGACATCTACGGTTATGGTAAGATTTTACACAACTATTCTATATCCTTCTATTCCTATGTTGCAGTATGCTAGTTGTGGGAGAGTACCACAGCCTATGAGGATGAGAGGGTGGCGGGTGCTGAAGAGGACTCTACAAAGCCCTGGTGAATCCTGCTCGTGCTCTGGAGACTTGGTCTAGTTTGCAATGTTTGGTGAAGGTGTGGATAGTGGACCATGTGGCTGCTTCCATAATGGAAGCTGTGTCCAGACCCTTTATGAAAGCCTTGGAGAATGCTACAGACCTAGTGGAATGGGCCTTTACCCCCACAGGTTTTTTTTTTCCATGGAGGGAGTAAGAGACAAATATGTAAACCACAAACGGAACAGCAAAAACTGAACTGATACCACACAAAACGAATTCCACACAAACTGGCCAGTGATCCACAAAGTTTTGCTTTTTATAAAAACACACGAAGAATCTCTAGCGCCTCGGTTGAAAAAAGCCTTTCACAGAGTACAACTAAACACATTGCTACTAGAATTTAAATACTGTTAAATCTAATAAGATAAGTTAATTCCTCAATAAAACAATTAATCAATTACAATTTGTTACATTCCAAACATTTCCATGTGCATTCTTGATTTAAGCCACTAGGGCTCATAGTATCAAACTTCAAAATCAGCATTGTTTCTTTTCTTAATATATTTTTATTTGTTGTTCCATCATCAATTCACTAGTTTCTATTATCTCTAAAATTGTCGCCTGTAACCCCACAGGGTTACTATTGTGAAACTCTTTTAAATGAACAGCTACTGGACTAGTTACTTTTCCTTATAACTCTTATGTGTTCTTTCAATCCACATGCAAACCTCCTTTTGCTTTCCCCCATATAAAATTTACTGCAAGGGCACTTCAGACCATAGATAACTTTCTTCGTATTACAACTATGTATACCCTTCACTTGAAATTTTCTTCCATTGATATATGTAAAATCCTTAACTATAAATTCATATATGCTACATTTTCCACAAGGATGTGTGCCTAACATTACTGGGGAAGAAACAAGTCCAACAGGGGGCATACTAAATTTCCCATGTACTAGAAAATCTTTTATGCTTCTACCTTTTCTAAAAGAGAAGCTAATATTCTAGTCTTGCAAAAAATCCACCTCCCTCTTAACTTTTGTCCAAAAATATTCCACTTGATCCTTTACTATCTCTGTAAACACTGAACATGTAGATGTAAAATATACAGATTCCTGACTTTTCCTATTCTCCTTCCCTTCATATATACTCCCCCTTATTTTATTTAGTGCTTTTTCCATCCCTTGCTCCACTTCCTCTACTGAGTATCCTCTCACACAAAACTTATGAAAGGTTTCTGCCATTTCCCTTTCCTTGTCCACGTTATTATTACACAACCTTTTTACCCTAATGAACTCTCCATATGGAATAGACTTAACAGTGTGTGTGTGGGGGGGTGACAGCTAGAGCCATGTAAACAGAATTTACTTCTGAAAACTTTCTATAAATTTTTGTTCTTAATGTAGAATCTTTAGTACCCTTTATATTTACATCTAAATAATGAACTTCATCACCTAGCTGTAGCCCATCAAAGCTTACCCCCACCTCATTTTCATGCAACTTATTAATAAACATCTGAACTTTGCTAAACCCTCCTTTACATATAAAAATTAAATCAATATATCTAAAATATCTGACTACATGTTCTCTATAGAATTCAGTAGTATAGATATATTGATTTTCAAAATAACCCATGAATATACTTGCATAGGTGGGGGCAAAAGCTGCCCCCATAGCTGTTCCCTGTAACTGTCTATATAAAAAGACCATTAAACTCAAATATATTATTTTGTAAACGCATCATAATCAAATCTATAACATACTGATTAACTGGGGCTTCCCCCAGAAAGAATTTAATGGCTGCAATGCCATCTTTTGCTTAATTTAGACTTAAAGTCGCATACCGTCTGCTCAGAGGTGACCTGTGCCTGACACACAAGGCCATGTCCAACCCAGAATTAATGGACATGCTCCACTTCAAAAAATCCAAATCCACCAGAGCCACAAGAGCAAGAGACTTAAACCTCACACGGATATAAATAGGACGTGCTGGAGGGACAGATTCATCACCCAGAGACTCCCTATGCTGTGGAACAGAATCCCGGTCCATGTGAGACAGAGCACCTCGCTGGCTCTGTTCAAGAGGAATCTTGACCAGTGGATGGGAGATCGTAGGTTTGCCCTGGGGATCATCTCTGTATCACTGCTGGACAGAGGCACGGCAAACTAATGGGCATAGTATTCTTCAACCTAAGGGGAGGTGAAAGCCACACAACTCTGGCTAGGCTTATAAAAGCCCTAGGGCAAACAGCCTAGTATGAACCTATGAAAGAACACACAAGAGATATAAGTAAAACTAACTAGTCCAGTAGCAGTTCATTTCAAAGAGTTTCACAATAGTAACCCTGTGGGGTTACAGGTGACAATTTTAGAGAGAACAGAAACTAGTAAATTGATGACAGAACAACAAATAAAAAATACATTAAGAAAAAAAGAAACATTGCTGATTTTGAAGTTTGATACTATGAGCCCAAGTGGCTTAAATCAAGAATGCACATGGAAATGTTTGATGGTATGTAACAAATTGTAAGTGATTAATTGTTTTATTGAGGAATTAACTTATTAGCTTATTAGATTTAACAGTATTTAAATTCTAGTTGCAATGTGTTTAGTTGTACTCTGTGAAAGGCTTTTTTCAGCCGAGGCGCTAGAGATTCTTTGTGTTTTAATAAAAAGCAAAACTTTGTGGATCACTGGCCAGTTTGTGTGGAATTCGTTTTGTGTGGTATCAGTAAGAGACAAATAGTGTTCCTGATCCAGCATGCGATGGCTTGTTTGGAGCCTACCTTGCCCAGGGCTCTTGGGTGGAAGAAGACAAAGAGCTGCTTAGATTTCCTAATGGTTTTGGTTGTGTCCAGGTAGAATCTTAGTTGCATGTGCACATCCAAAGAGTGCAGTATCCTCTCACCTTCATTAGTGGGGAAGGAAAGGTGGTGGGTAGATGGATTAGACTGGTTTAGAGACAAGTCATCGACCACCTTGGGCATAAAGGAGGGATTAGTTTGCAGGGTGACTCTGTCCTTCTGGAAGGTGGTGTGTGTGTGTGTGGGGGGGGGGGGGCAGGCCACTAGGGCCTGCAATTCTGACACCCTTCTGGCTGAAGTGATAGTCACCAGGAGGGCAGTTTTCCATGTACACATCTGTAAGGAAGAAGACCCAGCTGGTTCGAAATGGTGCTGGGTAAGTTTTTCCAGGATGTAGTTGTTAAGGTCCCAGGGCGGAGGGATAGATTTCTTTGGTGGTCTCATGTGTAAGACCTCTTAAACGAAGAGCTTTACGTCTAGCCTGGCTAGTAAGGGGGGATCAAGGGGAAAGGTGTACTTTCACTGAAGAGTAAGTGAGTCTGCTTTCCCACTTAGCTAGGTAAGATTTTCTGGTGGTAGGTTTCCTTGCCTCCCCTCAGGACAGAAAGCACGTCCTCTGAGTAGTGCTGTCTGAAAGGAATCAAAAGTTTATCACCCACAGAGTCCGTGATAATTTCTGCAAGTGTGGGTGGAGGAGAGTTCCTCTGTCCTGTGTCAGTAGGTCCACCTTGTAGGGCAACTTGTAGTGACTGCCCCTTGGCTAGATTGTGAAGTAGGGGGAACCAGTGCTGCCTTGGCCAGTAGGGAGTCACTAATAACATTTTTGGTTTGTCCTTCTGGATTTTCAGGAGGACTTTCTGAATCAGTGGGAAAGGAGTGAAGGCATAAAGAACTTCCCCTCCCAAGAGAAGCTGAAAGCACCCACTCTCCATGCTAGCGGGGAGTGAATCTTTGAGCAGAAGGTCTGCAGCTGCCTGTTCTTTGGGGGGGGGGGGCAAACGGGTCTATTTTGGAGTACCCCACCGGTGTACTAGGTCTAGGAAGGTCCCCCTGTCCAGTATCCATCCGTGTTGTGGGGAGGAAGTCCTGCTTAGGAGATCTGCTTGCTGGTTTTCCTGAGGGGATGTAGGTCATCCTCATGACCAAGTTGTGGCGAGAGGCTAGGTCCCATATCAGCAGAGTCAACCTGCACAGCTGACAGGCTTTTGTTCCTCCCTGTTTGTTGAGGTACCACATAACAGTGGTATTGTCGGTCACTATCAAGAGTACCCCTGGAAAGTACAGTTATGTACCTACCATAAATGTAGATGTGAGTGTATTCACTGTTGCAGTCATTACTCTTGGGTTATCCTGCTGGCAGGCTACCCGCAGTCGGCCAGAATTCCAAAGTATAGGTCCGGCGTCGGTTGCTGTCACCTCCTCCCTGATGTCAATGCGCCAGGGGTATAAAAGATGCAGCTGACGCCATTTTCTTCAGTTTTTCTTGCCCCAGATGTCAGGTGCCCCCAAAAAGGTAGGCTAAAAAATTATGCCAATAATTATGCATGCAGTAAAATAAACATGTCCTTCATCTATAAGCAAATACCTACACTTCTCTATTTTATACAACCTATGTGGTGTAAGTCCCAGCAAAGAAAAGGGGGATGGTGGGTGGGTAACCTGGACTGCAACAGTGAATACACTCGAACATCTACATTTATGGTAGGTTCACAGCTGTACTATGTTCATAGTGTTTCACTGTTGCAGTCATTACTCTTGGGTTGAATCCCAAAGCTGAGGTTGGGTGGCTGGGCCTAAATAGGATTAGGAGAGGCTATAAGGCCTTGCAGAACTGCAGAGGCGAAGCTTGCTCTGGATTTAGAGTAGAGAGGTAAATGGTAGTGCTTTCTAAAAGTGTGCACTGAACTCCAAGTTGCAGCCTATAAAATGTCTTTAGTTGGTACTCCTCTGAGAAAGGCTGCTGAAGTGGCTGCTGCCCTGGTAGAATGAGGCCTAATGCCCTTGGGCACTAATTTGCCATGTTGTGAGTAGCAGAAACGAATGCAGTGGCCTATTCATTTTGAAATAGTCTGTTTTGAGATAGGCTTTCCTTGAGATCCTGCAGCATATGCCACTAAATGTTGCTCAGTTTTTCCTGAAAGCTTTAGTTCTGTCCAAGTAGAAGCGTAGTTGTCTGTGCATGTCCAAGGAATGCAGAAGTCTCTCACCCTTGTTCTGTGGGTTTGGATAAAAGGTAGGCAAATGAATGGTTTGGTTAAGGGCCACACTGGACACTACCTTAGGCATAAATGTTGGGTTCGTCCTTAGAGAAATCCTGTCTGGATGGAAAATTATGAAAGATTCCACAGCCATGAGTGCCTGTAACTCTGAAACTCGTCTTGCAGAGGTTATTGCTAGGAGCAGAGCTGTTTTCCAAGATATTTTATCAGCTGTATTGGCTGGATCAAAAGGCGGCAATGTGAGTTTTTCCAAGACATAATGGAGGTCCCATGCAGGTACTGGGGCTCTCCTTGGAGGTCTTATGTTTTTGGCCCCTCTGAGGCACTGCCTTAGTAATGGATGGGAAAAAATAGGAGGTTCCGTATTGTAATGTGCTGAAATGGCAGAGGCATGAATTTTAATTGATGAAAAGGATAGTCCCTTGTCCAGCATCTCAGTTAGGTATTGTAAAATCTGAGGAATATTTGGAACAGATGTGTCAATTCCTTGTGCCTGGTTCTAAGCACAGAATATTTTCCATTTTTCTGCATAAGATTTTCTGGTACTGGGCCTCCTGGCCTCCAAAATAACATCCATCACTGCTTTAGAGAGAGAGGAGTGTTTTGAATGGTTACATTATCCGCCATGCTGCCAGATTTAGGGTCCTGAGTTGGCTGTGCAGAATCTGATTGTTTCGCTGGGTCAGTAAGTGAGGAATTAGAGGCAATGTCCAGGCTGGGCCTTGCGACAAGCTTTTTAGGATTGGGTACCAGTGCTGGCGTGGCCAGTCTGGGGCAATCAGAATAATTCTTGGCTTCTCTCGTCTGACCTTTAGGAGTACCTTGGGGAGGAGAGGCAGAGGAGGAAAGGCATATACTGTTAGAGTTTTCCAGCTGAATGACAGAGCATCCACTTTCCATGTTTGCTTGTGATAAGTCCTTGTGCAGGATTTCTGAAGTTGGCAGTTATGAGGGGAAGCAAATAGATCTATGTCTGGGCATCCCCATTCCTTTGTTATCATGCTGAAGACTTGTGGATCCAGTTTCCACTCGTGGGGATCTGTGAGGTTTCTGCTTAGTTCGTCTGCCAGAGTATTGTTCTTTCCTGGCATGAATTGTGCTTGCAGGTGTACTTGATAAGTCGATGCTGTGTCCCACAAAGTCATGGCTCGTCTGCATAGGGGGTAGGAATGTCTGTCTCCCTGCTTGTTTATGTACCACATGACTGTAGTATTGTCCGTCCTCATCAGTAGTTGCCCTGGATGGAGTAGATCTTTGAAAGCTGTCTGGGCATCCTGAACAGCTAGCATCTCTTTTTTCATTGATATGTAGATGCATTTGGCTTGTGGACCATGTGCCCTGAATACATTTTCCTGCCATGTGTGCTCCCCAGGCATAATCTGATGCATCTCTTGTTATTGACTGCCTGGCTCTAGGTAGAGTGAATGGCTGTCCCTTGTTGAGGTGACAGGCATGTGCCCACTATCGAAACTCCTGTTGCAGGCAAGGAATGAGGGTAATTAATGCTTCCAGGCTTTGACAATGTTGAGTCCAGACACTTTTTAGGTACCATTCAAGTTTCCTCATATGCAGTCTGGCATATGGAATTAGCAGAACTCAGGATGCCATGAAGCCCAAAGCCTGCAGAATTTTTCTTGCAGATAACTGGGACTTTGTTGCCAACATTTTGAAGTAAGAAGTTAGTTGCCTTTGTTTGTCTGGCGTGAGATAAGCCATCTTGGGCAACTGTATTTAGGCTTGCGCCTAGAAATATTATCTCTTGAGAGGGTACTAGTTTTGATTTCTTTTCGTTTACTGTGTACACTAGGCAAATTAATAATCTTTTTACGAACGCCGGATGCTTTAGTAGAGTGTCCTTGTTCTCTGCTTGTAAAAGGCAGTCGTCCAAGTAAGGATATATTTGAATTCCTCTGTCTGCAAAATGCAATTACTGGTGCCAGGCATTTTGTGAAGACCCTGGGCGCAGTAGATAAGCCAAAGGGCAGAGCAGAGAATTGGTAGTGCATTGAGCCAGCTATGAATCTGAGGTATCTTCTGCAAGATTGTCTGATTGAGATATGCAGGTATGCCTCTTTTAGGTCCAAAGTTACAACACAAGCCTTCTTGCCCAGCATGGGCAGAAGCTGCTGCAGAGTTAACATTTTGAATTTTGGAACGTCCAGAAATGTGTTTAGAAAAGACAGATCCAGTATTGGTCTCTGGGCTTTGTCCTTTCTGGGCACCAAGAAAAGTCTTGAGTAAAATCCTTGTCTCTGCTCTTGCTGTGGTACTTGCTGAATGGCCCTCATGTTCATAAGGGACTAAACTTGTTTTTGTGCCTCTGCCCACTGATTGTGTGGCAGGTTTGGCATACCTCTTGCCTTTGGCAGGGTGTGAAAGTGGAACCTGTAGCCCTGGGACACTATATTCAATACCCATTTGTCCTGGGTGATCATTTGCCAATTCTGAAAGAAAAGTGCTAGTTTTCCCCCCAAGGGGGGTGCAAGAAGATAAGTGCTTGGTGCTGGCAGAGGCAAGTCATTGGGACTGTTTCCTGCATGGCTGTGCTTTGTCTTCTCCACTTTTGGAGGTAGAAGCGCCTCACTGTTTAGGCCTGTATGAGCACTGGGGCTGGGATCTGCCTCTGGGACGTCTGTCCGACACTGGAAAGGACCAATTCTTTGTAGCCCAGTTCCTGCTAAACCTTGGTGGCTGAACCTGTAAAAATTCCTTTACTGTTTGCATAGATTTCGCTTTGTCCTCCATTTTCTACCTCCTCTGCTTTAAAACCAAGTATCATGCTGTAATGGAGCATCTAATAATTTTGCTTTAACATGATCAGGCAGATTTTGTTCCTTTAACCAAGCATGCCTCCTAATGACAGAACCCGTAACTGCGGCCCTGCAGGAGGCCTCCGGAGAATCAAAACCACATTGCAAAGTATGCTTTCCCACTTGTTCAGTTGCATGCAATAAATCCTGCATTTCCTTATTTTCTGCACAATCAGAATTGGCCAACATTTTCTGTTTTAACAGTGACATTAAGTACTGCTGATATTTAATCATATGAAATTGACAATTTAAAGGCCTCACAGCCAAAAGTACCAGAAGTGTAAACCTTTTTCCCCCCATCTGTCTAGTGCACTTGAATCCCTGTCAGAAGGGATAGGGTTTTTTGCAGTAGCGGCCTTAACCCCTTTGGGACCCTAAGAAATAGTTTCAGCAGCAGGGTTTTTATAAAGAAATGTATGTAAATCTGGAAAACTGTAGTATCCGTCTGGTTTAACAGGAGCTGGAGGTAAGGGGTCTGGAGATAGGCCGGACTCTGAAAATACATCTTCTACAATGTCTAGCACAGGGGGAATAGCAAGAGGTCTGTGCTGAGGAAGTAAAAGAAAATCTCTAAACGTTTTCTTTGATTCTGAGTAATCTTGGCTCTCCCAGTGGAAGTGCTTCCTCATGGTATGCAGGGTTTCCCCAAAAGAATAATCCTCAGGAGGAGAGGCTAAAGGAATGGATTCTTCAGCATCAGAATCCTCATTGGGAGGAAGAGAGTATTCCTGTACAGAAGAGGAGTCAGAGGAAATGGAAACCTGATCTGAAGAGTCATAGTCTGTCTCTTGCTTAGGCCTCTTATCAGGAGGGGGATGGGAACCCCTGATCAAGGTAATAAGGTCTTCGGCCATTTAGAGCATCTGTTTCTTAGGCATGGAAGTTTGTCCTGGAGAATGCTGTACTTGTTTCTTTGTCTTTAAAGCTGCTTTAGTCTTTGCTTCCTTTACATATAGCTGTGTAGGTCTGACAACACCCTCAGAAGCCGATGCCTGCTCAGCGGCTCCGGACCCATCTGAGGGAATGATTTCCAAGTGTCCAATACCTTGAGTATCCAGAAGCCTAGCTGGCTCCACGTGGGAGTCGTCAGCAGCCTGTGGCTCTGAGGTAGAGGGCATCAGGGGCTGCAAAAGTGCCTCACTGAGAACCCGCGACAGGCTTAGCGGAAGCCTTGTCGTCAGTTTTGGATCTAGGATGCCTGTCCTTCTCTTTTTCCTTGCGTTTTTTAGAAACTCCGGTCGTCAGCTGTTCCAACAGCATTATATAATTGAATTTTCGGCCAAAGTAATGAAAAGCAAAATCAAACCAACGCTTAATAGTGCGTTGGTTGAATCTAGCACAATACCGACAGCTAGCAACGTTATGATCAGGGCCTTGGCAAGGAATACAGTAAGAATGAAAATCCTTATGAGGTATTTGCTTCCCACAATAAATACAATTGTTAACATTTTCTGACATCGGTCTGGAACAAGAAAAAAAGTTTCCCAAACGGGGTACTTAGCTTTAATTAAGACTTCGGATCTGAAATTAGTCTGTGAAAATCTCAGGAGTCAGCCGACCGGCACTTGCGAACTGCTTTTGCTTCGGGCACCGCACGGCAAGAAAGACTGGGGAAAATGGCATCGGCTGCATCTTTTATACCCCTGGCACACTGACGTCAGGGAGGAGGATACAGCAACAGACGCAGGACCTAGACTTTGGAATTCTGGCCGACTGCGGGTAGCCTGCCAGCAGGATAACCCAAGAGTAATGACTGCAACAGTGAAACACGATGAACATCAAAGTAGGGGAATGAAGGTCTGTAGAGCTAGGAATACTGCTGTCATTTCCCTCACATTGATATGCTTGGCCTGTAGAGAAGGGTGCCACTTTTCTTGAACCCTGTAGGATGCCAGTGTTGCCCCCCAACCTGAATCTGAGGCATCTGTATGTATTTGTTTGGGTTGGAGTGGAAGGCCCAGGTTTAGTTGTACTTGCTGGATCCACCAGCTGATCTGTCTTTAGACAGGGAAGGAGTGGAATGGCTTATTCTAGGGGTTGTTGGTGTTGGGACCAAGTGTTTTTGAGGTACCAGTGTAGCTTGCGCATGTGCATTCTGGCCAGTGGAAGCATGCTGCCATTAACCCCAAGAGACATAGAAATTGCCTTGCAGTCACCTTCTGGGAGTATATGACTTCCTGGAAGTGGGAAGTCAGGGATAGAACCTTGTCCTGTGGGAGAAAGGCCTTCATTTTGTCGGTTGTGATTCTGCAGCCTATGAAAATCTTGTCCTGACCTGGGTTCAAGGAGAACTTTGGGAGGTTGATGGTGAACCCTGGATTTTGCAGAAGGGACATGGTGAAGAGCAAATGTCTTGACAGGGTATCTCTGGACTCTGCTAGCATTAGGATGTCATCTAAGTATGGATAAATCTGGATTCCCTGGGTTCTGCAGAAGGCAATGGCTGGGGCTAGGCACTTTGGTTTAGGGCAAGGCAGTAAACTGGAAATGAGAGGAGGGTCCACAGAATCTCAGGAATTGTCTGTGGGAAGACTTGATGGGTATGTGCAGGTAGGCTTCTTTTAGGTCCAGGGTGGCCACAAAGGCCTTGGCTGGGATAAGAGGAAGCAAAGAGTGAAAAGAGAGCATTCTGAAGGAGAGTACTTGAAGATGAAGACTTAGAAAGGAAAGGTCTAAGGATGGGTTTCCAGGGCTACGCCTTACAAAGGTGGTTTTAGCAGGGTAGTTCCTAGAATACTTCAGAATAGGAGACACCAGCAGATACTTTATGTCTTGTAATTCTTTACTTTTTTCCTGCAGATTGTTTACCAAAGAGGACATTGTGATCCAAGGGGGGGTCCAAGATCTTGGACTTTAAGTCCTCTGGCAGGTTCTGCAGTCTCAACCAGGAGTACCTCCTGAGGGCAGAAGCAGATGCTGCTGAGCGGGCAGATGCTTCTGCAGCATCGTAGCTGCATCTGATGGATTGTCTGGCTACTTACTGAGCTAAGGACAGTTTGGAGGTAATGGCAATCTTAGTGGGACTGTCCAGAAAAGAAGCCAGCATGGTGGAGGCTTGAAACACTAAGTCTAGAACATACTTAAGTCATGTGGGTCTGATAATTTATGGCTCTGAAAGCCAAGGTGGAGGATGTGTATACCTACTTTCCCATCCTATCCATGTACTTGCTACCTTTATCTGTGGTAGGAGAGAGGTGGAAGACAGCAGTCTAGACTGTTTATCCGGAGTGGTGGCAATCACAGCTGGGTCAGCCAAGGGTGGTTTAACTGGGAACTTCTGATCGTCTGCACTTTATAGACGCGGTCAGGATGCTTAGGGGCCAGACGCTGGGAGTCTGGGGCCTTAGAAGCTGAATTAAAGGCATCCAAGCAGTTAGAACTGGAGGGACAGCCGAAAGGGGATGGAGATTCAACTTCAAGAAGCTCAAAGTACCTCCTTTGAGTGTCTGACATTTGGGAAGAGTCCCATTTGAAATAGTCTCATCTTGGTGATGGTCTCACCAAATGTAATATCCTCAGGTGGAGAATCCTCTTCAACAGATTCCTCATCAAGGGACTAGTACTCCTGGGGAGAGGCAATCTGAGAAGTGTATGAAAAGGAAGAATCATGCTCTTCCTCCCTGACTTGAGAGGTTATGGGTGAGAGGGAAGAGGCAGAAGCAGGCCTAGGGCTCAGTAAAGGCAGAGAAATGGGGGCTGAGGCTGAAGGCCTAAGTGCCATAAAGGCCTGCATGAGAGAAGTGAAGACCTGCCAGTCTGGTATGGCTTCTGCAAGAGCGGAGGTATGCTTAGTTTTCTGCTTCTTTTTGGCTGGGGGTAGAAGTAAGAACCGACCTGGCCTCGGGTTTTGAAAACCCCATATCCAAAGTGTGGATCCCGGTCGGAGGTACCACTGAAACTGGTTCCCCATCAACGGGGGTCTGTGTCTGGCTAAGCTCCAAGGATGTGCTGGTTGGCTAAGCAATGGCTTCCTCAAGGGACATCGTTGAAGTCGACGGATCCACCGAGCGCACCTCAACTCCTTGATCGGCAGTTGGCGGGGCATCGGGAAGAGGAGCGGCAAGTGAGGAAAGCCTAGGAATCTTGGCCTTCTTATGCAGAGGTTTTGGTATGGCCTCCAAAGCAGGATCCATTCTGAGGGCTAACTGCTTCAGGTGCTGGTTCTCTAGGTAGAGGTTTAAAGCGGCCAGATGGCTGCTTAGGGTCTTTGGGACAAAGGATTTACAAAACTGAGCAGGCGGACCGATCGTGCTCCCAGCCAAAGCAAAAAGCACACCCATCACTGGCGTCTTTATGGGTATCTGGTACCCACACTGGCACTTTCCTTTTTTACCTGACATCAGCTAAAGGCTACAACAATCAAGCCTAAGCAACAACAAATGGCAATAAAAGAAAAACAGAACCCAAAGGGGTACTTAGCTATATCGATGTGACATCTGTGAAGGAGCGATCGTACGATGCATAGGTCGCCTGCGACTGAAAAGTTCAGGAGGATTGTGTGTGCATATGTCACATTTAAGGCCCCTGGTTTATGGCCCTATGTGCGACATCCCATGCAGCTGCAACAGCAGAGCTGAAGCTTTTGTATAGAAGCCTTTTTATCCTTTAAACTTACTAGGAAGTGCAACAATCATGCTAATCTTCACTGTACAGTATCTGTACAAAGCTGCATTTATATTACTTTCCAGATCCTAGTACACTAATCAGATCATTCTCATTTTGGAAATATAAAGACTAATTCCTGCTCAATCTTTACAGATTCATAAAAACGTGTACTTTGAGCTTCCACAAGTCCTTCACTGCCACCACACAAGGCATTAATATTTCCATTGGTAACTGGGATAGTCAGACTGGGCAAGAACCACTTGAAGAGAAGACACTTGCAATGTCCTTACATTCACCACTGCAGTATTCATTACTTATGGGATTCCCTGCCATGAAGCCTGTTGTCCAGCCAGTCCATCGTTGCTTTAAGGGACGCTGAATGTCACCTACACACACCTCACACAGCGTAGGGCATAAAGGTGATGTTCAGGCATACCATCCACAGAACTTCTTTGCTGCTAGTCCGAACACTGTTAACTGGACTGTTTGCTCCGTCCATTTTTTTTTCTCTTTACTGGCATTCCGGTGATTTCTCCTGTTTGCAGAGTCCTCACCATTGCAGATAAGTACCCAGTTGGGAGTTTTGCTTTTTTTTTTTTTTCTGTTTGGGGAGTTAATGTCATCCAGAAAGGGTAAATGCCAGTGTGGGAAAAAGATTCCCCATAAAAAGACAGCCACAAAGACTTACGGCTTTTCCCGGTTAGGGGTCGCCACAGCGGAACTCCGGTCTGCTCATGACTGGCAGTGGATTTTTACTTTGCCGAGCTGCCAGCCCAACACCCAACCTTCAATGAAGGCATGCCCATTCACGCTTGCACCTACATGCATTTCTTTAATGTCACTCGACCATGGGGAGGACATGCAGACTCCACACAAAAGGTGCTTCCAGCAGAGAATCGAATCTTAAGCTGCTTGCTAAAGACACTATGGATAGAACTTCCTGCACCCAGAGGGTCAGCTGTCAGGGAAGAAGAAAGTGAAAAAAAAGTAATACCAGAATCTTCCACTGTACAACCTCTGCCGGGGGGGGGGGTGTTGTCCTGAGGTTATTACAACCCTGAAGACTAGTCTGGTTCCTCTGCTGCGTCCAGGTTGGAAGCTGGCGAGAATCTGGTGGGATAGCAATGTTGATAGTTTCCAAGGGGTCTAGGCGGGGTTCCGCAATCTTCTTAGGGAAGACATTCCTACTACGGTTGTGGAATGCTGCCCTGAGTCAGGGCCCTCTCAGGTTTTCTAGGACGGACGTCCCCATAAAAAACAGAAAACTAGACAGGTTTATTCAGCTCCTAGGGATCCACAAAGTGAGTGGCAGGCCTTTACTCAGTGGTTACTTAATGCTTTACTGTCGTTAAGGCCGCTCAAGGGGGTTTTGGTTCCTGCTCCTCTTTGGTCTTCATCTAGAAGTACACCTCTTATGGATATCCAAAACCTGGGCCTAGTCCCACTTAAAGAATTCCATCATCCTAGGGATTGTGTCCCCAAAGGAAATTTCCTCAGGAGGATTATCTGGACTATTAAGAGCCCTCCTCCTCAGAGCCGCAGTCTAAAGGAGGAGGAATCTGGATAGAATAAGTAAGGGATTCTTCATCAGAATCCAATTCTTCCTCAGAAGAATTTAATTCCCTCGTTATTGCAAATGGAATCTCTTAAACCTGCGGACATTCCTACTGTCTTGGCTGCTTTACTAGATGTTTTTCTAATGTCACTAAAAGCACCAGATTCTCTGTCTCCACTCCCTAGAAGTTAGACAGGCACCCTATAAAACCGGAGGACTGTTCCTTTTTGTCCAAATGTCCTGCTGCTGACCACTCTGTCTGTAGCCTCTAATAAGCCATCTCAGTTGTTTCTTTCATGCAAGTTACTGCCTTCTGACAAGGACAGAAGAACCATGAACAGGCTGGGCAAGAAGGTTTACATTTTTGCTACCTAGATATATGGGTCTGATAATTAATAGCCCTAAAATCTAGGGTATGTGTTGGCTCTTCTTTCTCAGGCTTGTCGGCTTTTTTCTGATCTTCCAGACTCAGAGTAATCTTCTGCTCTTTCCTTGCTAGGGATTTCCTCTCAAGTAGTTTGTCATTCTATCAGATGTAGTTATGATGCAGCAGATGCCTCTTCTACGGCTGTTGCTTTTGGTTCAGTACTGAGGAGGTATGCTTGGCTTAGGTTTCAACCATTACCTGATGACATTAAGGCTAAGTTGCTAGATGCTCCTCTGGGATACTAAACTTTTGTTTGGGGAAGCAGCTGATGGTTTAAGTCTCTTCAGGACAAGGGGAAGGCCTTACAGGATCTCAAACAAACAAGTTTGTTTCTCCTATGCCTAACTTCAGAGAACTACCCTTCTAAGCCAGCCTTTATTCGTAGGCAATCTTGCCCTCCTGCTAAAGGTAAAAAGGGTGCCAAATGGGCTCCTCCAAAGGCCACTCAGACTGCAGGGATTCTAAAGCCTTCCTTTCCTGACAAACCAGGTGCTATCTGAATATCCACCTGTTCCCAGCCACATTCCTCTTTCTCTTCGCCTTCCACTTTCTCTTCCCATTTGGCTTCAAATCATCCAGGATTCTTGGGTTCTGTCACTCGTCAGGGGTACTTCATGGTGTGGAATTCCCATCCTCCTTTTATGGGCATTCCTCAGCCTCATCAGGAACAACTCCCCCCCCCCCCAAGAGGTTCTTCGAGCTCTCTTGTCTCAGGGTACTATTTCAAGAGTTGCCCGTGTCCCAAAGGGGGAAGGGGTTTTATTCAAGAATATTTCTAGTGCCTAGAAAAGGAGGTACTTTGAGACCAATTCTAGACCTCTCTCATCTAAACACTTGTGAAGGTGCCTTCCTTTTGGATGTTGTCCCTTCAGACCCTTTTTCCTCTCTTGCCAACTCAGGCCTTTCTGTTGTCCCTGGATCTGAAGGATGCGCATCTCCACATTCCAATCCATTCACTTAAGGTTTTTTTTTTTATTTCTCTGTTGCTTCCTGGCATTTTCAGTTCTGTGCTTTGCCCTTTGGCCTTTCTACTGCCCCAAGAATGTTCACCAAATGCCTCGCTCCTGTGATTGCCGTTTTGCAGACTTCAATGGATCCAAATATTTCCTTACTTGGACGACCTGCTGATTCAGGCATCCCCTCCAGAGGTCCTTTTGCAAAATCTCCATTTTACCTTTACTCTTCTTCAAAAGTCTGGGGTTCACGATAAACTTGAAAGTTTTCCCGGACGACTCCTCAGGAGCATGTCTTTTTGGGTTGCAAGATTCAGACGTTGCCAATGCTGGCATCCCTGCCTCCCTCAAAGGCCTTAACTCTCATTTTTACTTTCAAATTCTTCTTCCTCTGGCCTTCATTACAGCCACAGTGTCTCAGAGCTCTGGGGTTCATGGCTTCCACTATTCAGATGCTTCCCCTGGCCAGACTTCACATGAGGAAGTTCCAGTGGATTCTGAAGTCATTGTGGCTTCAACATGCTCATCCTCTAGACTTTACAGTTCCTCTTCTCCCTTATTTCAGGAAGGAAAATCCGTGGTGGATTCAGTAGTTGTCTTTGAATCCAGGGCTCCCTTTTCATCCTCCTCCTCTTTCCTCTCAGTATCTGTTCACAGATGCTTCAGATGTGGGATGGGGAGCAACGCTTGGCTCCCTGAAGGTTCAGGGAGTGTGATAGCCTCGTCAGCAGAAGGAACACATCAACATCAAAAGAGATGAGAGCTCCTATGCTGGATCTTCAGGCCTTTCATCCTCTTCTCTCTGGGGCCTCTCAAGGTATTCACGGACAAAACCACAGTTTTGTGGTATATCAAGAAATGAGGGAACAAGATCTTAACGTTCTTTGCTGGCTAGCACTTCTAGTATAGGATCTGGCTGACAAGTACCAAGAGACTCTTTTGGCAGTTTATACTTCTTCAGATCAGAACTTTGTGGCAGACCATCTGAGCAGGTCATTCGCTCAATCCCACGAATGGATGCTTCACAGGGATGTGTTTCTGGAAATTGTTCACCAGTGCGGTACTCCTCAAGTAAGTCTTTTTGCTCCCCCTCTGAACAGACAATTTCCTCCATTTTTTGCCAAAGTCCCAGGTCCTCTGGTACAGAAGGTGGACACCCTCTTCTCTTTCTTGGAAGGGGATGTTTCTTTATGCATTCCCTCCCCTTCCTCTCATTCAGAGAGTCCTGTTCAAGATTCAACAGGATGCTCCCAAAATCTTGCTGGCGACTCCCTTTTGGCCATGACAGCACTGGTTCCATCTACTTCTGCATCTGGTCAAGGGCAATTACAAAATTACCTCACAGGGTAAACCTATGCTCATAAAAAACAGGGATCTCTCATCCATCCCCACCTGTCTACGCTTCAACCAACACTGTGGGTGATGCGGTTGTGATCTCTCAAACACCTTTTTTCTGAGAATGTGCTACAGGTCCAGCAGGAGGACAAGAAACCTACTACTAGGAAATCCTACTTACCTAAATGGAAGAGGTTTTCTAATTTGGTGTCCTTCTCATGATCTGGACCCACTTACTGTGGATGTTCCTTCGGTTCTCTCTCATGTGTGTGTGAGAGTTACTCAATGCTGGTTTGGCCTAATCTTCTATTTAGGCCCACTTATCAGCTTTTTTGCTTGTCTGCCTTTAACTCCTTCATTAATTTCTAGATTTGAGGCTAAACAATTTCGTAAAGGTGTCCTTAATATTAGACCTCCCAGGAAGCCTGTTCCTCCTCCATGGGATTTTAATTTTGTTCCGTGGAAATTGACTCGGGCTTCTTTTGAGCCTGCTGTTTCAGCTTCCTTGCAATATTGTTCTTGGAAGACTGTTCTTTTGTTAGCTCCTACTTCTGCCAGACGAGTGTCTGAGTTGCAAGCCTTTATGGCTTGTCCACCTTTTTTGATATTTCATGAGGACAGGGTGCCCTTGCATACTAATCCTTTTTTTAATGCCCAAGGTCCCCTCTCCACAATCTGACAGTGAGTGGGTGCTGCATACCTTGGACATACATATCCAAATAAAATTTAAGCTAAGACTAAAACTAACAGAAAATCTGATCAGTTGTTTCCTTTCATCCTAGGTCTTTAGGATTGGCCGTTTCCAAGCAAACTATTTCTACTTGGATTTCGAAGGCTATTTCTTTTTGTTGCAGTTTTCATGGCCAGAGCCTTCCTTCTGTAAAGGATCATTCTACTAGAGCTGAGGCTTCTTCTGGTGCTTTTTTCAAGGGTTCAAACACTAATTCTAGTCTTGAAACAGCTACCTGGACTTCTGTGCATACCTTTACTAAACATTACAAGTAGGACAGCATCTCCAGAGCTACAGCTGGTTTTGCTAATACCATTCTTCAGGGCTTCTTAGAAGGCTCTACTGCTACTTCCTCCTTCCAAGTTTCTTCTTCAGCTTTGGCACTCTCCTATAAATAATGAATACTGCAGCGGTGAATGTAATGACATAGTACAGTTGTGTAAAATCATACCATAATGGTAGATGTCCTTGCCTTCGCTCCCTCCCTCCAACCCCCTAGTCGTTTTTTCCTTCCTGGATGTGCATGTTCTCTTTGGTTTTCCTTGGACTGCTGTTCCCTACTGGGGCAATCAGTTCTGAGGATGGTATGCCTGAACATCACCTTTATGCCCTACACTAAGTGAGACGTGTGTAGGTGATGTTCAGCGTACCCTTAAAGTAACGACAGACTTTGGTAGACTGGCCGGACAATGGGCTTCACAGCAGGGAATCCCATTCGTAATGAATACTGCAGAGGTGAAGGCAAGGACATCTACAGTTATGGTAAAGATTTTACACAAATGTACTTTCGATAAACAAAAGATGCTCACACAACCCAGTGCAATCCCAAAGGAACAAATGCATGACATAAATGTTACATTTCTTAAACATGCACAAAGACAAAAAATGTAAAATAATAACACATTAAATTCATCATCTTGTTGACTGCGATTAAAGTGCACAATATGCAGTGCAGGTAGGCTTTCCTTTCTTTCCGCAGTCCAGTCTAAACAGGGACAATCCCAGAGTCTAAAATTCTGAGCAAAAGAATTTTGTCCTGTTACCTCCCAGTTGCCACCACCCACATCATCATCAGCCATACTCCTGGTTTCAATTGACTTTATGCAGCTCTGTTTTCATTCCATCTGGTGAACACAATTAACAACATTCAGTTCCAGTCAAAGCTATCAGCTCCCGATCAGTAGAAAATAAGGTTACTACATTTTTTTGTGTGAGTTTGAGGTGGAGGTGGTTAGGCAAGACCCTCGGTGTTCAGTTTTTATGAATTCATCAAGTTTATCTTAACTATGCAGCTCTTTACTTCCTTTAATCTGCATAGCGTAACTGCAAGCAATATAGTCAAGACAGTACAGTTTAGTGGATTCATACTAAACCTTATGTCTACTGACATATTCCTCTTAGACTGCAGTAAAGCAATCTCAGAATTAGCATGTATAACTATCACAGGTTGCCGCACTGTGCAGCTCCCACTGTGACAGTTAAAAGGAGCACTCTTCCACTTCTAAAAATGAGTGCCCTGTCTCAGACCGAAGATGAAAAGTTGCCACCCCACTTGCCTAACAAACTCCCTCTTTGTAACATCACTCACGTCACTAAAAATCCCATCCACTGCATTAGCTTTCCCCAAATATCCTCATAGACCTTATACTCCATTCTGTTTTTTTCTTCTCTGCAGAATAAACCACTCAGCATTCAGCTTCCCCTGCTTCTTATGGTATTCTTGTGCGATTAGCTTCTCCATCGGAGCTGGTAGTATTTTAAGCAGACAGTAATTATTTTTTTTCCCTTCATTTAAATCTACTATAAGTGTCTCTTAGTAAGCCGTTCATCATAATTATAACGGGGGATGGATGGGGTCTGAAAGAATAGTAGCAGCAGTAAAAGAATAAATAAAAAATACTAAAAACAGAGAAAGTTAAGTTTGTGGCAGTTTTAAGCATCCATTTACAAATGCCGTTTCTGACTGGCATTTACCAGCAAGGGTTTTTCGTTGCCGAGATACAGACAGGAGTTGTTTTTTTCACTTTCATTATTTCAGTCCGAGTGATTTTTTTTTTTTTTTTAATCACGTTATAGTTTTACCACTTGCCATTCTTTTGTTTTTTAAAATACTAATGTATTTTACTTATCTTAATCCTACTTTCTTGTATGCACTAATACTGCTAGATAACAGTTTCCATTTTAACTAAGGTAGAGTAAATGGCTTCTTTGTCGGTCCTGTATGCATGTATCAAATGTATGCAATTAAGTCAAAATAGCAGTAATCTAATGTTGTAGAATGAGGACTACAAACGTGTTGTTTGGAGTGCCTCTTTATACTTCAACAACTGTGTCTGCAATCCTCAAAAAAGTGAGACTACAAATTCATACTAAGGCTGAGATTGTGGTAGTTCACATTCATCCCCTACTCTAATGAACAGCAATGTCAGAGATAATATCCATAAGCAGTAGGGGTGCGAGTGCAGGAATCAATGCCTCACTGGAAAAATACTCTAAAGATGATGCAGCATACCTGTCAACCTCTAAGTGCAAGAAATCTGCACAAAAAACAAAAATAAAAGTAGGGTACAAGGTCCCAGTATCAGGGGCAGATTTTAAATATTGTTATAAACTTGGAATACTGCAAGAATAACAGGTTTTCATTTTCAGAAAGATATGAAGCCTGAAAGTAAAATTTATGTCACTATTTACAGATTTCAATCCTAAATGGTCTGCCAGAAAACTACTTATTTTATGATGAACAGATCAAAAATATAGGAGGCAAAAATCTGTACATTCCATGAAAATCCGGGGAGTTGAATGGAATGTGCTGCAGTCAGTTTTGCTAAACTGAGGTGCTTCCTTTGAATCCGAATGGTATTTTTCAAAGTTGCAGGAATCATTAATTTGTCTTGCACTTTTGATTGGGAGCTGGTGTTTCAGTTGACTGGAAAATATAGGTGTAAGAAATTTTTCACAACAAAAAAGGTAACAAATTTGTTTAGGTAAGCATTTTCCACTTCCACTTCTCCACTGTTTGAGTTCACAAATGCTGCATCTGATATTTTAACACTTCATGACTGCACCCCAATGGTTCCACTTACCAAAGTGTATGTAAATTACTGTATGGTTAAGTGACTTGCTTACAGTTGCACAGCAGGCACATATATACTGATGGAATCTAATCCATACTTCCATATTTAAACTTGCTAGCGGCTAATAGCTTTAATTTACTGCTCTAAAATGCCAGAATGCCAAAACATGAGTAGGGAAGCCATACATCAAAACATATTCCCTAAATCTAGAGTACAAAACATTTAAGTTTTCGTAGCTTTAATTTACTGCTCTAAAATGCCAGAATGCCAAAACATGAGTAGGGAAGCCATACATCAAAACATATTCCCTAAATCTAGAGTACAAAACATTTAAGTTTTCGTTACTTACGTATTATCGCAACCTCTTAAGTACCGATTGATACAAGACATACCATTAGGCGAATTAACTGTCAGAATTCCGCAAATGCACCCCGTAGGAAAGTTATGGTCGTGTCCCACATTAGACAATAAAATCTGCATGCTGTAAAAAGCAACTAACACCAGCAGAATTAAAAAAATGGTTTATAAAATTGTTAAGTCCGGTAAGGTCTACTTAAGCTGCTGTAAAACATGTACAAACTTGTGACAATAACAGGAGCCGCTTTCATATGTGTTTCCTGAAGGATATGAACTCTGACATTGTAAAATGTTATTTACTGACTTCACTGCTCATTACTTTATCAGAAACCCCCCACTGTTTACTGCCCTGCTGACACCATCCATTAACTGTTTATGCCTTTAAAAGCTGACAAAAATGTTGATATTTTCCTGTAAGTGCAACTACATGGAGCACATAAAGCCCCACGCAGTACACAAAATTATGTTTATTATTATGTCTCATCGATCAAACCCTGAAATTATGTGATAGTGACATGGATGGTAACATTATCCTCTCCAAATTTGGGGGCCATCCATTTGTCGATAAGAAAATAAGGTGAGTACAATCTCCGAACCGATCGCTTGGAAAAAAAAAAGAGTCGCTTGTCCTGCTCGGAATGTGGATGCATTACATGGAATGTGGTTGCGATCATACTAAGTACCAATTTTTCTAACAGTATGTCCCAATACATTCCATTTACTCTTGTTTTCTGTACGTTACCTACAGTTTACACAGATTTGTGTCTTCCTGCTGTTGTGTACTTATTTTGTGGAATAGTACTAAATACAGAAATAGGTTTTATGAATAGACTTAAAAACAGGAACTCTGGTTTGCTCTGGGTTAAGTTATTTCAGGTCATTTTATGGACTGTTTTGGCATTTATTTCTTGTTTTTGACTGGAGGTATTTGGGAAGTGAGGGAATATTTTTAGGAAGTCTGTTTTTGCTATGGGTTAAGTTGTCATCACAGCAGGATGAAAAGTTTGATTCAGATTTTAAGCTAGTCACAATTTATCTTTTTTCAGGGGCATTTGTGTGTGTGTGTACTTGTGTGTGTGTATTTATATATATATATATATATATATATATATATATATATATATATTAATTACACATACTCGTATATACATATATATATTTTTTCCATAATGGGTCATTGACTTAAAAAAGTGTCAATTAAAAGTGTTTTAAATATGAAGGTAAATAAGTTATGACTGCATGGATTTTAAGTTGTCATTTATTAGTAGACCTTATTGGTTTTAATGACATTTTTGAGTTAATTAATTCAAAAAGGTCATATGATAATAGGACAAGTTTTTAAAAGATGCTGTACAAGTGTTTGTGTTTGTTGTACTTTATTTTCTCTTGAAGTCTGTTTCTAACTGTTGGCATGAAAGCACTCAATACACCGATCTAAGTGAAGATGTTAGTGGCTTGATTTTTAATTATTAGCTTGTATTTTTCACTTATCTATTCCATGTTTTTGGCGATTTGGAGTTTAGTATTTTTTGCAATGGAGTTTGGTGATTAGACATGGGGGCATACATGGAAAGTTATATGTTCAAGTCCTGGAAGTGTGCAGCTATATTTTGGAGCTTGATGGATGAGCTAGGTTTCTTTCTTAGGGTCACTGAATGGAAGGAAGGGTTCAATGCTATTGTTGCAATCCACTGAACCAGATATAATCAGTATTCAGTAAAGCAGGTAGTGTACAGGAGGAAGGTAGCAACCCCCCCCCCCAACAGCATTAAAGTGGAATGTCTGCTTCTGTGAGAAAGAGACAAGCCATCAGTCCCTGTACCTGGTTTCAGCTCTTTAATCACAAGGGTTTTTCCTTTTTACCTGGTTTTCAGACTCTTTAACACAATGTGCTGCAGATCTTTAAGA